>NW_016820792.1:1899762-1915766 GCF_001698545.2 Rhinopithecus bieti | reverse complement strand
CCCCCCCACACACACACACACACACACACACTTACATTCCCCATATTCAGCAGAAATCTAGAGAGGGCCTCAGATTTCCACCAGCCTAAGAGTGGATGCAGAAATGTCCAAAGCAATTAGGGGACAAAGTGACACTTAAGCTATCCAGAGACGAACAATCTAGTAAAAAAGACAAACTCATAGAAAAGTAAGCTTAAACGAGTACAATCACAGTGTATCCAAATTCAGTGGGAAGTTCAACAGATGGAATAATGTACTCTAACAGAGAAAGGGACACATATTGTGTCCTTGTGAATAAAATGTTGTGAATAATATTTTAACGTAAACTCTAATGAATGAGCAGAGTTTTGACAAGCAGGAGAGCGGCCTGGGGTAATGTGCAGGGAATAACATAAGAAAAGAAATAAGCAGGTACGGATGTGCAACAGCTCGGGAAACAGGCTACTTCACGGAGGTTACGTGCCACGATGGCCTGAAGGTAGGTTGAGCAGCCTCATCGTGGGAACTTGGAGCACCTACTAAGGATCTGGGACTTTGTTCCAGTATAGGGCCATAGGAAGCCATGGCATGTTTCAACAAGGAGAAAGAAAGATCTGATCTGTGTTTTAGAAAGATGATCATTTGTTGTGGTATGTAGAGTACGCGAATTCAGTAAAAGATTAGAGAGACAGAGAACAGCTGAAAGGTTATTGTAATAACATAAACAAGAATTGCCCAGAGCTTGAAGCCAAGCAGTGGCAAGCGGGCAGAGATACGATACGCACTGGGGATAAACTAGGTATAATTGACTGACTGGCAGACACACAGCAAAAGGAGAAGAGTAGTTGAAGGCATGCCAATGTGTATAAAATGGACAATGAGAAGAGGAAGAGCTGGGATTTGAAAACAAGGGCTCCACTTAGTGAAGTCAAGGAAGCAAACATAATTTGGGAGTGTCCAATTTTATCAAATGTATCACAGAATCTGATTTTGAGCTAAAATGTAAACCATGGCTATAATTCCGCAAAGTTAGTGTTCTGTCCTGAGGTTATTGCAAACCAAGCCACCTTCCAACAACCCAAAAATCTTGGATTGTTGGAAATAGAATTTCATGCATTTTCACCTTAGGGGTGGTGGAAGCCCTCATCTCTTCTCTGATGAGATGGCCCAGTGGTAATAGCCCACCAGGGAGTGGAACTTTCAGGTCCAGGGGTATAGATGTGGGAACAAAGGTACATTCCCAGAGTGGAGAATGAAGACTGGACAGAAGTGAGAAGCTCTGAAGCCCACCTCTAACGGGTGAGCCAAAAGGGATCAACCAGCAGAAGAGGAAAAGGGACAACAGATTTAGAAGTGACAGGAAAGTGATAGGAAGTGATAGGAAAAACAGCAGAGCTCATTCAAGTTGTCAGAAGGGTCTCTGCCTTCTCCTTTGGGAACTTTCTCACATATCAAAGCAATCTTCCATTTGACTCTGGAGAGATGCAGCTAACAACAAGATTTTTCCAGCAAGAACAACAACACTGTCATAAACATAGATGAAAGTGGACATTCTGACATCAATCTGAGGCCCCTACCTGGCTTCCACCAACCCCTAAGGTGGGAACACATAAAACTTTATTTCCAACAACCCAAGATTTTTGAAGAAATCTGGCAGGCGACTTGGTTTGCAATAACCTCAGGACAGAACACTAATTTTGGTGAATTATAGCCGTAGTTTCATTTTAGCTCAAAAACAGATTCTGTGATACATTTGATAAAATTGGACTCTCCCAATTATGTTTGCTTCCGGCCTGGGTTAGTTAAAAACTAAAGTAAATAAATAAATAGATAACTAAAGTAAAATAGAAACTAAAGTAAAATAGAAACTAAAATAGAAACTAAAGTAAATGAATAAAATAGATCTGACAATAAAGGTACAATCAAAGCTCTAAACTAATATAGGACAAGGGCTTGGGGGTTGGGGGGAAGAACTAGTAGTAGGTCCTGAGCCCACGCCTAGAGGTGAAATGCAAATGTCCTTCCAGAGACGGGTCCCCTCCCAGGCAAGGTGATGGGCTGAGGGGAGAACCCGAGCCCGTGTTTAATGAACTTGAAGCAGGAGGGCTTCTACCCAGGAAAGGGCTGAAGACGGTAGTTCTCAAACTTGAGAGGACATCAGGATCACCTGGAAGGCTTATTAAAACACAGATCACTGAGCCTTTTTCCGCGGCTCCAGGATTTCCAATTCAGGAAGTCTGAGGTCCGACCTGAGAATTTGCTCTTTAGTAAGTTCCCATGTAATGCTGATGATGCTGGTCTGGAGACCATACTCTGTTAACCACTGATTAAAAGACAAGGAACTGTGGGTTTCGCTGGATTGGTGAGTCTCATACAATCATCTTAAGAATGGAGGAGGGAATATTGAGTCCTGGCATGAACCAGTACAGCCCAGAGTTGGTTTGTCCTGCCTGCTCTTCCAGGGAGGTTTGGGCTGGGGTTTGTGAGAGGCATTGCCTCAAGGGGCAGACTCTGAAGAGGACGAGAGGTATACCAGCAGAGCCCCCAATGCCACCAGCAGTACAGAACACAATGATTTGGTGATTATTAATTTTCATCAAATACATGTAAGTGTCCCCTCATTGGGAATAGAACCACCTTTTATTCATGGTTTTTACTTTCAAAATACCTAGCTCACAGTACATTTTTCATTGATGTTATTAGTAGTAGAATAAGCTACTTCTGATAAAACGTCAACTAATTCCTGTTTCTTTATCATCTCCCTACAAAAGTTCATACCAATTCATATCATCAGAGGCACTTTTCTTTTTTGTAAACATTAGAAATAAAATATTGGAAGACTAAGGTGGATAGATAAGAGGACAGGAGCTCCCTTTTCCAATAAATCGGTCCAAGAATTAAGCAACAGAACCCTTAACATTTTAAAAAATCACACAAACACACGATCACACAAAACATAACACTGAAGGCAAAATTCACTGTATAAGTAACAAAAAAGACCTCATAGAGCGTGGGTAGCACAATATTTTGGTGTTAGATGATTCACACGATGCACTTAAGAGGTTGAAATGGGAAAATATTAAACCAGCAGGTCAGCCTTTCCATACTTGTTGCCAATGTTTACTTCAGTTCCGGTAACACAGTAGGCTTGGGTAGTTTTCTTTTCAGTAGGTTGAAGAATATGAGTAACATATGTGGCGTGTGTTGATACTTGTTGATCCAGAGCTCAGAAATGTTAACCTAAAGTCTTGGAGGAGACTGGATGCTGGACAGCCTTGGATTCTGCTTCATTTGAGACTTGGCATAGAGATGAGGCCACGATCTCCCACATCCCTTAAATTGCAGAGGATGAAAAAGGGATGTAATATAATACTACACCTCCAGGTATCCGAGTACAGAAAATAAAAGTGTTTATTTTTTGCTTGGAGAAAGGTGAAACTTATGGACACATTTAATGGAATCAAACATTTTGTGAGAGCTGCAGGCAGTTGTGATTGCTCGAGTGCCTCTTCTGCATCATGGAACCAGGACTGAGGAGAAAAGTTCAGCCCCAAAGGAGAGGAACAGAATTGCTTCTGGAAGCAGCCATGAGAGCTTTCACTTCCCATGAGAAAAGAATAGCAGAGGAGGAAACGGTGGTCGGGAAAGAGCTTGCTGTTCGAGAGGCAGAGGATGCTGGCGGACACAGAGCTAAGAAAGGTAAGGAGGCAACAAGGAAAGACACTGTTCTGGCTGAGTACCATCTCCATGAGTTGCATCTTTTCGGCAATTTTGTTCAGATACCATACTGCGTGGTGGTTGCTGTAACTACGATGAAAAAGATGTTCTGGTAAAGGCAATGATAGAGCCTGAGGCCCAGAGGGAAGGAAGTCACAGGGAGGTCCCCTGCCTCTGAGCTTGCTTCCCACCAGCATCCAGCAGCTCTCTCTCTGCTCACAACACTGTGAAAGAGAAAAACACAGAGTAGATTGTTCCAACGCAAATGGGGTGAGCCCAGGTGATCTGGAGGGAGATCACCTAAGGTAGAGAGTGAGGGTCAGCAATTCAGAGAAGATCTTTAGAGCTGGGGATGACACAAATAGAACTGAGATGATGGGTACAAGTCAGGGCACTCATCAATTCTACGCATCAAGCATAACTCAACAAACAGACTGCAGTTAGGCTATCAGCCAAAGAGACTTCTATCTGTCCGGCTGCGCTACGGTTGGTTATTTCCCAGCCTTGAGAAGGCCAAGTGCAGCTACTGTTATGTCTCGCTAAGCAGTAGGAGTACTTTCTGAGAGATGCGTTAGGGATTTTTGTTGTTGTGCAAACATCCTAGAGTATACTTATACAAACCTAAATTGTATTGCCTACTGCACACCCAGGCTATATGGTGTAGTCTATTGGACCTAAGCTGTAAGTCGGAACAGCCTGTTACCATATTGAATACCATATGTAATTGTAACACATCATATTTGTGTCTCTAAACAAATCTAAACATAGAGAAGGTACAATTAAAATATGATATAAAATATAAAACATGGTACACCTGTATGGGGCAGTTACTATGCATGGAGCTTGCAGGACTGGAGGTTGCTCTGGGTGAGTCAGTGAGTGGTGAGTGAATGTGAAGTTCTAGGGCATGACTGTACACTACTGTAGGCTTTATCAACACTGGACACACTAGACTTATAAAAAATTTTCTTTATTCAATAATAAATTAACATTAGCTTACTATAGTAATTTTACTTTATAAACTTTTAATTTTTTTAACTTTTGACTCATAGTAAAACTTAGCTTAAAATTCATACACGTTGTATAGCTACACAGAAATATTTTCTCTCCTCATGTCCTTATTCTATGTGTTTTCCTATTTAAAAAATATTTTTTCTTATTAAATTTTTTGTTAAAAACTAAGACACATGCACACACAATAGCCTAGGTTACACAGCATCGGGATCATCAATATCACTCTCTTTCACTTCCTCATCCTGTCCTTTGAAAGATCTTTAAGGAGTCATCTCCCATGGCAACAATGCCTTCTTTTGGATACCTTCTGACAAATCAGCCTAAAACTGTTTTACAGTTAACTTTACATACATATACATATGTGTGTGTATGTGTGTATAAGTAGAAGGGGTACACTCTAAAATGCTAAAAAGTATAGTATAGTAAAAAAAAAGTAACAGTTGCTTATTGTCTTTATTAAATATTATACACTAATCATAATTGTATATGCTATACTTTTATATGACTGGCAGTGCAGTAGGTTTCTTTATACCAGCATCACTACAAACATATGAGTCATGCATTGTCTATGTTTTGACAGCTATGACATCACTAGGCAAGAGGAATTTTTCAACTCCTTTATCTTATGGGACCGCTATAGTATATGTGGTTTGTCATCAACCAAAACGTTGTTATGCAGCACATGATCGTACTGTGTATTCGTAGAAGCAGAACCCAATTCCCTCTATCCTGGGTCATCAGAAAAAAAACTCACAATTTACCACCAAAAATTTATCACCAACATATTTCTGTTGATTTAAGGAATGGCTTTGTAGGGAACTGCCTCTGAGTTTTCCATCCTTTAGGTAAATATTGCAAAAATGGCCCACGTTGAGGAAGGACAAAGGTCAAAGTATTTTTGAACTTGCTACAGAGAAAATGAATTTACTGAGGCAACAAAGGTTGAAGATGTTAGAAAAACACATAGAATTAGCAATAGACTATAAGAATCAAAGATGATAGTAAGGTATTGTGTGATCTTAACAGGGCCCCTGGGCAACATTGTCAACTGTCTAAATCACAGCCCCTGAAACTGCATCATGTTTATTCAGGGGGTCTCCACAATGGTGCTCTGAAATACTCTCTGATTTCATCAAAGTGTTTTCGGAGATTATTTCAGAAACTCTGTTACCAATTTTTCTGAGACACTTCCGATTTCAAATTTTTACCAGATTCTGCCTTCTGCCAATCATTTCCTGCCTCTGGGTACCAATTTCCTTCTCTATAAAATGAAAGTGTTAACTAAATTAATTCAAACATACCATTCCTCTTTTAGTACTCAGTGAGGCCTATAACTCATCTTTTGTACATGTTACCTTTATTTTGGAGCCAAAATTAATTACATAGGTAATAAATACATTTTCCTTAAAAAAGAAAAAAATATAATAAATTAAACCCAGCTTTATCACTCCCTATCACAGCTTCCTCTCTTTTCTAATTATCATTAGCTTGCCAACTTTTTAAAAGATACTTTTACTTACATATATTTGCTCATGGAAAACATAAATCCCTGTTTAATTTGTGTGTTTTCACACGAATTGTACTCCTTAAACACATAATTCTGTAATTTGCTTCTTGTTTATGTTACAATACTCATGAAGTGGTTTCCACCTGAGTGTGGACAGGACTACCTTATTCTGGAGTATGAATGCATCATCATCGTTTCATCAGGCTAATGCACATCATTTTATTCTACTGAGCATCTTTAAAAATGCCTCCTTGTGCACACATGGAAGTGTGTGCTGAAGTAAATCGTGCATAATGAACTTGCTGGGTCATGGATATGAATTCTTCAAATTTTAGCAAATATCAAATTGTCCCAAGTGACTATCCCAGTTAACACCAGCAGTTCCTAAGTATTTCCTCTTCTTGTGAGAAGATTCTTTCTCATATCAACCGTTACAAACTTTTGCAGCCAGATGGGTTAAAAAAAAAATGGCATCTCATACTTGCGTGATCTTGATTACTGGGAACGTTGAGTACCTCTTCACATGTTACTTCTTTTGATTTCAGTTTACATATGCCACCCACTCAGGTATACTGGGTATGGTCTCTGAAGGTCTCATTCAAACCCTATCTCTGGTATTTACAGGCTGGGTCAAGTCACTGAATCCCTTTGCCCACAGTTTTCTCAGCTATAAAAGGAGAATAAAGATACCCGTTCTGCCTCAGTAACAAAAATTGATTGCATACTTCCTGGGCACTGTTTTAGGGCAAGATTGTGAAGGGCTATGTAACTGTATCAGGCAGAGTGAGATGAGAGGAGAAGAATCACTACAGTGATATAAAATAAGGGATTCGTTATGAGAATTTGACCTTACACAATGATAGGTGATGATTAAACAGTCTGTGTAAGGCTGTAAGGCTGTTGTGTCTGTGTTGGCCCTAAGGTCAGCAGGGCAGGCAGCTGGGAAAGAAAGACGGAATCTAAATGGGGGAGAGTAGGACAAAAGTGGAGCCCATGGCAAAGGGCTTGAACCCACGAGGATGGACTGAAATCCATATTGGTTTCTCCAAACATCCAATTAAAGGATGTGATTCTGGCACCTTTCTCATCACAGAGCAAAATCTACACTTGGCCAGGAATTGGAGAAGCTACCAACAAGGTGCTCCTGTACCCCCAAATGTCACTTCTACCTCTCACTTCTTGTGGTGCAAGCCAACCTGGAACCAGGCAGGTAGAGAATTCTGGGAAATGTAGTTTCACCTCCACCAAGCGCCCACACTACAAATCCATCAGAATAACTTCAGGAAATTACAGCAAATGTGAAACATGCAAGTTGCAGATCCATTATGGAAATGTATGATCTGTGCACATCCTGCTCATTCCATTTGACAGGCTGCGTCTATATCCACTTGTCCACGAGGAGTGAGATCAAGGGGGAGTGGTGATCCATTTTCTATCCATTAGCAGGCCAAAAGAAAACCAAGATTTTATGAGAGGAGAGACTGACAACATAAGCTGAAATAAAATCTGGGGATCTATAGGCTGCTTCACAGGCAAACAGAAGAAAGCTGAACCTACTTCCCTTTTCTATAGATTCCAGCCACACATGAGTGCCTGGAGAATCCAACCGTGTGGATTTCCTGATTGCCAAGTGAAGTACATCTTTGTCTTTTGAAACAGTCCAGTTTTACAGGGAAGAATTAAAAAATGAGGATCATATTAGCACTACACTAATTACGAACTGGAATGTGTCAGCCAGGAATGAGTTACAAGCTGGCCGGGGCCTGCAAACTCTAGCTGGATATTTCATAAAGTTCAGACATGCAGCTGTGAGCCCTCCTGGATGCTGGCCACCATTTATTATGGCTGCGCCTGGCAACAGACTCGTCGTTAAGGGTCTGTCAGCCTTTCCATTAGAAACTCCATCTTTTCAGGATTCTCCAGCTCTCTCCTTTTAAATCACACAAAGTAGAAATTTCTATATAGCTCATCAAAAATGAGGATATTTTATAGTGTTGTGGTTATTGTTGGTTTTTTTTGTTTTGTTTTGTTTTTTTAGATTTTGAGAAACTTATTCTGGTTCTGCCATTTACTGTACGATTAAACAGAAAACCAAAAAAAGCCAAAGTTAATAGACAGTCTGTTCGGTTCCAATTTTCCTGCAGAAATAAACTTTTTCTTTTCCCTTTCTGAAACCATCCTGAGAAAGGAAAATATACTCACTACAGACAAAGCGTTCTGCCTAAAATATGAAATCTGTCTTGAGGTAAGTCCAAAGATAGCTAAAGGTGGGGAACTTCAGCTGTCCATTTTTTGTTATGAGATTGTGAGCTTGATAACATAATACAAATTAAGGAACAGTTTTATGCTCAAGAAGCATTCTTCCACTGAAAAACTCACACTGGCAATATTACATCAAACATTAGAACTTTCATTGCTTCTCGGCCTTTTGGCTAAGATCAAGTGTAGTAACAATAGAACTTTCTCACTCACAAGTGGGTGATAAAAATGGGTAGACATGGACACAGAGAGTGGAATGATAGGCAATAGAGACTAGGTAGGGTGAAGGGTGGGAGGGGGGTAGATAATAAGAAATTACTAAGCAGGTATAATGTACATCATTCAGGTGATGGATACCCTAAAAGCCCTGATTTGGCCACTATGCTGTTACAAAACTGTGCTTGTACCCCATAAACGTATACAAATTTTTAAAAAATAGAACTTGCAGTCAGCCATGGTGGCTCACACCTGTAATCCCAGCACTTTGGAAGGCCGAGGCGGGCGGATCATGAGGTCAGGAGATCGAGACCATCCTGGCTAACACGGTGAAACCCCGTCTCTACTAAAAATACAAAATATTAGCTGGGCGTGGTGGCAGACGCCTGTAGTCCCAGCTACTCAGGAGGCTGAGGCAGGAGAATGGTGTGAACCCGGGAGGCGGAGCTTGCAGTGAGCCGAGATTGAGTCACTGTATTCCAGCCTGGGCAACAGAGCGAGACTCCATCTCAAAAAAAAAAAAAAAAACATTGAACTTGCAGCAATTCCTCAGCTCTGATTGTAAGATACAATATGGTTTTAATAATAGCTATTCAGGAAAAAAAAAAAAAAAAAAAAAGAAAGAAAAAAAAGAGAAATGGAAGGAGGGAGGGAAAGGAAGAAAATTACCTCCATAAATGTACTCACTGGTGCTAAGATGCATCCCAATTTCAGAAGAAAATACACACACACACACACACACATACATGGTAGGAGAAATGTCCTCCTACATATAACTCATTCTCATTTGCAAAACACTTTCAACCAAATTTTGCCAAATCATTCTTCTCTGCCCTAGAAGAAATACCAGGAAGATTCCATAGTTTTGTAGCTTTTTTTTTTTTTTCCTTCAGGTATCAGAAAGCCAGTTAAATGTAAAGTTAAAGTTCCAAGCTGTTATCTAATTTTAAATTTCTCCCCTGCCCTAGCTTGGCCAAGAATCATCTTGGAAACCTGCAGGAGTGGATGGGGTGTGATGAGCCTCTCTGTGATTGTCTTTGAAAAATCTGGCTCTTTCTCTTCTCCTCCTTCCCTCCCTCTGCTGACTCTGGCTTCTCCGAGTTTCAAATGAGATGAGGATTTGGAGAAAAAGGTATCAGAGACCTTTTACATAGAGAGTAAGTCATCTCACAGCTAGTTCACACAAGACTGGCTTACCTTGGGAGCACCCAGACATGCCTGCTGTCTGGGATGTTTTTAAAAGAGTACATTTAGCCAACATTTGTAGTAATTCACCAGGCGAGGTCTAGTAGACTTCCAAGTCATGCTGTGGATTTGTCTAGCACCTCAGGAAAATCACGGAAAGAAAACAGAGTTCTCCCACAAATATGTGGTTAAATCTGAGAGTTGACCATAGTGATGGTTCCCCTGTCACACCTAACCCTTTTCAGATACAAAGTGACTAATATTTCCTTGTTCAGGGCAGCACGTAGGGCATTCACTGAAAAAACTGGAGCAAGGGATGTTACTCCTTCCAGTCTTCAGTTAGTAACACTCCTACTGGCAACTTGGTATACCAGACAGTTGTGCCATGGTCAGTACCACAGACTACACCATAGCCTTCAATGTGCAGAAAGGCATGAGGCTGTCAAGTGGGAGGCTCAGTGGGAAAGGTGAAAAACTGTAGGCTGGTTGTATGTGAAATATGTGTGGAAAACAGAACTGAGAAATCTTGCAATATAGCGAGTAGTGTGAATATATATATTGCAATATAGAGAGTAGTATGAATATAGAGAGTATAGTAGTAGTGTAGCTTTTGCTACAAAGGTTTCCCCTGTGTTATATATATAGCATAAACCTACAACAATTTATTTTATTTTTTGGTAAGTAAATACATTGTGATAACAAGAGCCAGACTTCTCATCATTGGAGAAAGAAGCTACAGACAAAGAAAAGGACAGGCTAGAATGAACATGTGTGCTGGATTGGGAGGTATCAGTATGAACTCCTGAACTCAGTATGAATTCATATATATGCAGATAGGTAGATATAGGAATATAAATGTATTTGTGTGTGTACATGTTTCCTAGCTCTGAGACAGCCTAGGAACAATGACAATTCCATAGCAATTTGAGCACCCCTAGTGTCCGGATATTGGTTCCTATATACCATTTTCCAAGGAAAGAAACAAGGTTCCTTGGAAAAGAGGTTGATTCCAAGGCTGGGACAGGAAAACTAAAAGATGAGCTTGAAAGATCTTGTGCTGTCAGGAAATAAGAAAATCCACAAGAAAGGATGGGACATGCCAAAAGACAAGGACACAACTTGGAGGAGATCCCCATGGGCAAAGCTGCCATAACTGGAGCAAAGAAAGAATTAATTGTAGTACCGGATCATAACCCACAGAATAAAATAATTGTCTAGGAGTGTATATTGATATAAATGAATAATTGAATCAACAAATAAATGGGGGAGGAAGGGACAGCTCTTCCTTACAGAAGAATCCCAATTAATGAATATAGAAGGAATGAGAGTTTCCTTTGTAAGCTTCCTTTGGGGTTCTGCAAAGAATAAAGTAACATGATGCTTACATGTATGTTTGCTCCTGAAAGGGCTGTGGGCTAAGACTCTACAAGCTTCCATCCCAAGGATTGCTTGGCCCACGTATTGTGCTCCACAATCCACTCCCTTCTCCCATATAGTTTTCTACTTAGAAGATATACATGGTTTCTACACAAGACCTAGTTGTGTTGCACAGTCCAAGGGAAGTCCACCATATTGTTTTCCAGGGCATTCTTTTCAAACATAAAACAAGTCAAAAATTATTTCTGTTCTTCCACTTCTAAAAAAAATTGAAAATCTTTCCCTGTGTGCACAATGTCTCTATGGTGTCTCCAGTAAATTATTTTCACATGTTGTCGGCAGACCCACTGACTCTGCTGAAAGCCCACCCCTTCTCATGCCTGGGATGACCTCTCACCCAAGAGGTCAGTACCCAAAAGGCAGCACGAGCCAACTGCATTGTGTGTTCCATTACCCATGAGATTATGAATAATTGTGGATAATTGCTGAGGCAAATGAGTTATAGCTAATTACTAGCATGTTCTTAATCCCAGCAACCAGTAAAAGCCAAAACTCATTGCCATTTCACTCTTAACGGTAATGCATACAACTTGCAGTTTTAGTTGATGCCAAAACAGTCACTATTGTGAACAGAGCCTGAAATCCCAAGGGAATTAGATAGATAAGTTTTTAAATGTGGAGGATTTTCTTTTCCACTTTTAATTTGCTGCCAGGTATTTTTAAGGGCAACTCAAGTTCCTTTTCACCCTAAGCAATTGCATGGGCCTTCTGTTATAGTTTGCAAACATTATTTAGAGATTTCTGATTCTATAACCTGCTAAAAAAATACAATATTATGAGAATTTAAGGTATCATTTGTAAGGATAAAATGAGATAATAGATTTTAATGTTCTTTGGAAAGATAAAAAGCACAGTATAATCACAGAGTATCATCATTATCTCTTTAAAACTATTATCTATAATGTCTTGTATAAAATATAATTTTAAATTACTATATGTAATGTTGTCAAAATAATCAACACAAACCTGGATAATCATAACATGTAGCCTTTCTTCAACAAAGAATCCTAGAGTATTTCCTCTCATTTTCTAAATCTGTGTCTTATTTAATCTAATTTGAGGATGCTTTCTGTTTCTTAAGAAAGAGTGAGCTTTGAGACGGGTAGCACAGACAGAGACAGAAGCACAGGACATTACACAGCAGCAAAGCCAAGACTAGACTCCTGGTCTTCTGATAAGTAATGAAGTGATCCTGGGAAAAGCTTGTAATCATTTTGAGTCATGGTTTTTATACCTTCTAAAATGGGATATAACATATCTAAGAACGTCACAAGTATAAAGTGAAATATAAAGGGAAGAGCACTTCGAAATGGCAGGTGTACATGAAATCAAAACTTACATGAACAGCAGAATTCACTATTCATAATAAGAGTAACAGGTAATTTCATCATGAAATGAGGCCACTGAACCTCTTTTCCAGTCATAACTATTTTAATGCCACATTTCTGTATTTCAGGGGTTTTGGCGAGGGTGACAGTTTTGTTTGAGCTTCAAAACCAAATGGGAGAAAGGTGGTTGTTACCAATTGTCCTCTGATTTGAGCCTGAAGGAAGGGCTGGTTTAGCAACTTGTGTATCTCCAGCTTGTTTTTGAATTTGGTTTGAAGCCAGCATCACCTGCTTTATCTAGAAGTCTGTCTTCTTTCTGAAATGAGTGCAGTTCTCCAGGGAGACAGTGGCCACCGTCAAACAAGGAACTACAGGAAGAACTCCCTCAGCCTTTTTCCAAAGGAAGTTTGGACTGTAGTCCAGGTCCTGATGGCCCAAATGAATTTGAAGAAAAGACAGAGGATGTAAATGCAATCGCTGAGTCATCTTTACTAATATTTCCTATCTTGCCAGAATCCAGACCTCAGTAGACTCTTCCTAATGTTCAAAAATAAGAGTAAAGTCAGGCGAATTTATAAAGTGTATGCTTGCTCAGCCAACTAACATTTATGGATTGTCTACTGTGTGCAGTGTGTACTCTAGGTTCTGGAGACTCCACAGTCAACAAGACAGACATTTATCTCTTATTCTAGCAGAGTGAACTATAAGAAACAAATAAACAAGGAGATGTCAGGTCATAACACTTCCTTTCCACATCATTAGAAAAGGCCATGCCATAGAAGAAACTGCGTGATCAGGGACGTCCTCTCTGAAGTGACCTTATAACCTGAAACCTCAGTGACAGGAAGGCTCAAGAAGCTTACCCTATGTCTCTTCCTTTACTAAGCTCCTTTCCTTCTCCTTTTCCTCTACCGCAGATCCGGGATTCTTATGCTATAACAGCCTTCCAAGGCCAGGCCTTCCACTAAGCAGGCCATTCCCTTGACTTCCAGTTTCATTTATTCAACAGACTGAAAAAGGGCAGTAGCCTCTGTTCACTCTCTGCCAGAAGTGTTGGGTGATCCTCAGAACAGCACTATGATGCTGGTATTATTAAATCTATTTTACTGCTTGGGCACAGGAATAAAAACAACTAATATGTATTAGGTGCTTACAATGTGCCACACAGGTCAATGCAAAGAAGCAATGGCCGCAGCCGTCACCAGGCTTAGGACTGGGGACCTTTTCTATTTTCCTGGACTTACAAAGACTGTAGGGATTCTGTGCAACCTAAGGGAAAGTGATTAATGTTGGGAAGTTTCAAAATCAACTGATAAATGCTGTATATACCTTGGCAGTGAACGACTGAGCCAGATTTATTTCTACTTAAAAATATATGTATAGGACAGTCACAGTGACATGTGCCTGTAGTCCCAGCTACTTGGGTGGCTGAGGCACAAGAATCACTTGAACCCGAGAGATGGAGATTGCAGTGAGCTGAGATCATGCCACTGCACTCCAGCCTGGGCAACAGAGCGAGACTCTGCCTCAAAAGTAAAAAATAAAAAAAAATGTATAATATTTTGTATGTATATCTTATATAACTAAGATATATAAGATATGAAATAATAACAATATATAAAATATTACTAGCACCTATTTCCAATCAAACTAATTTGATCATGTCATTCTTCAGTTCATTAAAGCTTCAATGCTTTCCTGTTTCTCACATTAGAAATGTCAAACCAAATGAATACAGGCCTGCCAATGTTTTAGGGGGAGGTGAGGAGACACACATAATGTCATAAACATCAGAACATTTTTCAATAAAATCTCAGATTCCTGAATTTCTTTGGAAAAAAAAAAACAGAAGTTCTGCCATTTTTTAGCCCCACATCACCAGTTAGAATTGAACAGCAACTGTCCACAGATTTCCATAAACAGCAGTTTTTAAAAATGTTAGTTTTACATAATTTTCTAATTTTTGTATTGCTTTCTTCTTTGCTTCAGGGAGGTTTGAAGTGTATTTTCAAATGTCTAGGCCCACAGTGTATCTTAAAGTTATTTTTTGTTATATATTTTTAGCTTAATTCCATTCTGTTTCTATAATGTGGTCCATATGGCACTCATTCTTAATTTTTGTTGGGAATTACCTTATGACTCACACCCAGGTCAGTTTTCATAAATCCTCTGAATGTACTCCACTGGTTGGGGGAAGTATTCCATATATGTCCATTAGAGCTGCTTAATTTATACATTTACTGATTCTTTATCTGCCTTGTCTATAAATGGCTAAAGGAATAGTCTGAAAATCTCCCACTAAGATGGGTGATTTGTCCATTTCTGTAATTTAGTCAAATGTTGAAGTTTTCAAATTAGACATCTTGTAATGATCTCCAGAATGTCTTTTGCCTTAAAATAGATTTTTGTCTAGTATTAATCTGGCTATAACAGTTTTCTTGAGTTTGTATTGTCTGCTATAATTTTTTTCCATCCATTTACTTTCAACCTTCTATAACCTTTTATTTGAACTTACAACTCATCCATATCTGAATTTGTGGCACTGATGTTTATTTGTTGATGTTTTTCAACCAGTCTGACAGTTTTTGACTTTTAACTATAAATTTTACTCAACTCATCTTCATTTTCTTAATAATACATTTGGATTAATTTTTAGCACTTAGTTTTGTATTTTCTTTAACTTTTTAACTTTTCCCCCTTGTTTTGTTTCCTTTTGACTTGACAGTGTTGCTTTCCCTGCCATTTCACTTTTGTCCTCTTCTCATTTGAAAATCATACTTTTGTATGTTTATTCTGTTAGCAGTATACTAGAAATTATTAACACGGGTATTTAACTTTAAAAAGTAGAGGCTAATCAATATTTTTACCTTCCTTTGAAAATAAATGAAACTTAGAGCACTTAAACGTTGGTCACATGCCTTCTGATTTATATGTTATGTATTTGAGGATTGTATTGCAATTATCAATCTTATATACCCATAGGATAGATTTTGTTTATGTAGTCTGTGTTTATATTTACCCAAAAGTACACTGTATTATTCATTGATCCTTTTTGTATCTTGGGTACTTCTTCTGGGCTCATTTTTTCCTTCCTGAAATATAGCCCTTAGGCATTAATGGGGAGCTATTCATAGTTAAACCCCTCAGGTTTTGCCAGTTCTGTTGCTTGTTTTTTCTTTTCTTTTCTTTTTCTTTCTTTCTTTCTTTTCTTTTTCTTTCTTTTCCTTCCTTCCTTCCTTCCTTCCCTTCCTTCCTTCTTTCCTTCCATCCTTCCTTCCTTCCTTCCATCCTTCTTTCTTTCCTTCCTTCTTTCCTTTCTTTCTTTCCTTTCTTTTTTTTTTTTTTTTTTTTTTTTTTTTTTT
>NW_016820792.1:1820753-1899487 GCF_001698545.2 Rhinopithecus bieti | reverse complement strand
TTTTTTTTTTTTTTTTTAATAGTTTCGCTCTTGTTGCCCAGGCTGGAGTGCAATGGCACAATCTCGGCTCAATGCAACCTCCGCCTTCCAGGTTCAAGTGATTCTCCTGCCTCAGCCTCTCGAGTACCTGAGATTACAGGCACGTGCCACCAGGCCCAGCAAATTTTTGTATTTTTAGTAGAGACAGGGTTTCATCATGTTGGCCAGACTGGTCTCAAACTCCTGACCTCAGGTGATCCGCCTGCCTTGGCCTCCCAAAGTGCTGGGATTACAGGCATGAGCCACCGTGTCTGGCCTTGTTGGTTTTTTCTAAAAATATCTTTATTTTGGCTTCATTCTCAACAGGTACTTGTGATAGATATTTAATTCTATGTTAAATTGTTTGTTGTCAATTATTTTTTCTTCAGTATATTGAGGAATATTATTACATTTTCTTCTGGCTTCCATTGTTGCTATTGAGAAGTTATATAAGTGAACACACCTCTGCAGATAACCTTTCTTTCCTCTCGGACTGCTTTTTCTTTTTCTGATTTCTTTCAAGATCAACTCTGTCTTTGGTTATTTTCAGTTTCACTAGGATGTTTTCAGAAGAAATTTCATTTTAATCCAACTTGAAGTTCCTTGAGCTTCCTAAATGTAAGGATTGTAGCTATTCATCAATTAAGGAAACTTCTCAGCTACTATCTCTTTGAATATTATCTCTCTCCAATTTTCTCTATTTTATCTTTCTGGGTTTTCAATTAAACACTTATTAGACCTTCATACTATATCCTCTATGTCTAAACTTCTCTTTTTTCCTTTTATCTTTTATTTTGTGCTATTTCCTGAGTAATGTCTTCACATCTACTAGTTCACTAATTTTCTTGTTGGCTGTTTTTAATTTGCTGTTTACCTGACAGTTTTAAAATGTAATACTATAGAGTTTTATTTGTAGAAGTTTTATTTGATTTTATTATAAAAATCTGCCTTGGCCAGGCACAATGGCTCACACCTGTAATCCCAGCACTTGGGGAGGCCGAGGTGGGTGAATCACTTGAGCCCAGGAGTTTCAGACCAGACTGGGCAATATGATGAAACCCCGTCTCTACAAAAGATACAAAAATTAGCCAGGTTTGGTGGTGTGTGCCTGTAATCCCAGCTACTTGGGAGGCTGAGGCAGGAGGATCGCTTCAGCCTGGGAGTTTGAGGCTACAGTGAGCTATGATCATGCCATGACACACAGCCTGGGCAACAAAGTGAGATCCTGTCTCAAAAAAAAAAAAAAAAAAAAAAAATCTACCTCATCAATATTCATAGTTTCTTGTTCCTTTACCATGACTTCAGTATCTTCACTGATTTATTTAAATGTATGAAATATATTTGTTTTATAGTCTGTGGCTGTTGAGCCTGCAGTTTTTATAAATCTGATTCTACCATTTGCTACTTTTCTGTTGTCTCTCTCTCATAGTGTCCAATTTTCTTGTGATTTTTAATTTTTTTAAATTGTGAGCTCATGTTTCTTTCAGAATTCTCTGAAACCTGTGTTTAACATGCATCCTCAAGAAAAAGAATCTGTTTGCTTCCATCCGTTGCCTGCAGGTGCTTATCAACATAGGACCACTTTTTACTAAATTTCCATCCTGAAATTTTGTTAAGACTACTCATATAGTGTGAGTTATGGCCTCCAAATACAAGCCCATTCTGGCTTATGGTTAGGAATTCTCATGTGAGGCCTCATTTTTCCTTGTCATTTTTATAGAATTCAGGGCAAAGTCTAAGACGGTCAAGTCCCCTTTGTGGGGTTGGGGGTTGGGCTTTCTAGTTTGCCCTTTGTGAGTGTTAACCTTTAGGGTCTCATTTTCTTCAGGGTTCCCCAATCAGATTTCTCACCTGTCTGGAGTCTAGGTTTGGCCTGTGACTTCCATACTACAGTCCTTTAAAACCAAGTCTGTAGAACACCATACACTGACAGATGTACCCAAGCCAAAAACAAAAAAACAAAAAAAAAACAGGTGTTCTCTCATCATTTCTTACCTTCGGTATTTTCTTTGTTGTCAGCTCAGCTATGCTTTTTAAATGTTTTATTTTAAACTACATTTCATTCATCATTTTAAGTGTTATGCACCCGGAGGGACACATGTATAGAGTCTAGGGTGTTTTTGGCTAACACTATTTATTTACTTATGGAGTTATCCTTCTTTCCCAGCCAGATTGTAAGTACTCAAACTGCTCTATTCTGCTACATTAGTAATTCCTTGCACACATTAAAGACTTAATAAATGATTCTTGTTTGAAATAAATCTATTCTCTATTATTTGAATAAAATTCTGAAAAGACTTGTAGAGAAACAACATAAGCTCTCCCTCTTGGCTTTTCATTTTTACTTCTTTTTTTTTTTTTTTTTTTTTTTTTTTTTTTTGAGACAAGAGTCTCGCTCCGTCGCCCAGGCTGGAGTGCAGTGGCCGGATCTCAGCTCACTGCAAGCTCCGCCTCCCGGGTTCACGCCATTCTCCTGCCTCAGCCTCCCGAGTAGCTGGGACTACAGGCGCCTGCCACCTCGCCCGGCTAGTTTTTTGCATTTTTTTTTTAGTAGAGACGGGGTTTCACTGTGTTAGCCAGGATGGTCTCGATCTCCTGACCTCGTGATCCGCCCGTCTCGGCCTCCCAAAGTGCTGGGATTCATTTTTACTTCTTTTCTCATACATAGAAATGTTTCCGTTTGATTAACACACAGTCTTTATACACACTATATTAATTAAAAATACCCCTCTGGTTTCATGAACCAAGTAACCTAATTTTTACCTGAAAACTCAAATTAACAGGACGCCAGTCCAATATCAGCTATTTGAAATAAGATGATTATATAAAGTACAAGACTTGACCTGTCAACGAAATTTATTTAGCCCTAGGCTTCTTGTAGAAGTCATTATCCAGTGGTATCAAACATACACCCAAGTGATCCTGACATCAGAGGTGAGTGACCACAAGCCTGAGGTGAGGGAATGTAGCCAGGGTTTTTCAATCTTAGAAAAAAGTCATCCAGATATTTATTTCTACTCTATATTAAATCCATGCTTGTTTTTAACAACGTTTTAAATAATTTACCAATTAAATTGCACACCACTATCATCACACAAATTTCACACACTGTATAAGATGTACAACATTTGTTTGATGGCTTTGTCTACTTCCAAGACATAGGTGTGCACCCTGTTTTTGGAAGCCACATTATAATGTTCAAAATGAAGAGAAAAGTGAAAACTTATAAAAAACAGACTGCTCTGCCAAGAGATCCCAACTCTCATCAGCTCAGCCCTTCCACTTCCTAACCCCACATGAGGCTCTAATTCAGAAGTAGCAAGCTTAATTGACTAGGAGGACTTGCTTGGGATGCCAGTGAGTTCAAAGGGCAAGGTAGGGACCCTGGCAAGGCAGAGAGAACTGGTCCTGTCCAAAGGGGCAGGCCTGCCCTTCACCTCCAGCCAATTGTTTCCATGTGGAAGTATAGGGTAGGGCTGCAGATCTCCCAAACCAAGTCTCCAGATTTTTATGTAAATTAACCTCATTTTATAAGTTTGTCTCAATCAGATGAAGAGAAACTACTTGATTCATAAAAGTAAGAAATAAAACATGGAAGATGTTTTCCTAATCTTAGAATGGAAAAAAATCTTTTTAGGTATGGCAGGAAACAAGGAAAAAAACACAAAACATGGTTATATAAAAAAAATTTAAATTCTGCATAAAAAAACAGCAAACTCACATGCAAAAACCAGTAAAGATGCACATATGCAGGCAAAATGCTGATGTTCTTAATACAAAAGTGCTGTTGGAAGCAAATTTCTCATATATATGTTATACATTCTATTAGAAAATTATTGGCAACAATATGGAGATATGGTTTACAGAAAAGGAAATACAAGTGGTTCTTATACACACAAGAAGACAAATAACATCACCCACGAATAGAGAAATGCTAATTATATGACAACGAGATATCATATTTCACTGACTAATTTGGCAAAGATCAAAGAGCTTCAAATCACACTTTTGGCAAAGTGATGGAAAACAGGCCTCACATACATTGTTTGGGGATTATAAGTTGAAAAAAGCTTATGGGCAGACATTTGACAGAATTTATCAAATTTACAAATATGCATTCCTTTTCATCTAGCAAGTCCTTTTTGTATACAGATATACAAAATAAGCCAATGACACACATACAAAGATATTTACCGCAGTATTCTCTGTGCACACTCTAAAATGTAAAGCCTCTGAATTTACTTAATTTAAGCTAAAATTAAGGGTAAGTAAAGGGAAAACATGGCCTGGGGGAAGACAGCCAGAGTTCGAACCCAGAGCCAAATTGCAACGAAGAGAATAACAGGGCAAGCTGCCCCTCTGCCCCCAGATTGTAGAGGCAGGATGAGGTTTATTCAGGTGAACAGGAAGAAAATCAACATGTTCACAGTCCCTGAGCTCATACGCCTCAGTAAGACACACTTATTGTGTGTCTCTTCTGTCCAGGCTGTACTAAGCATCATCCTTACATGTTTTTTTATCCTCACAGAAACACTTGAAGGACAGTACCTTTCCTCATGCTTTTAGGGATGCCAATATCCAGAGAGGTTAAGCAACTTGCCCAGCTTACATAGCTTATCTATATAGATATGTCTAATATCATAGGTAAGAAAACACAGGGTGAAGAACTTTGGCCTGGGAACCAGATTTCTCATTATTTAAGTAAAATTATCTTATACAAACCGTGTACCCTTGGACCAGTTATTTAGTACCATGGGACTCAGTTTTATCATCTGCAAAATGGTAGTGATAATAGTGACTACTTAAGAGTTATTGAAAGGCTTAAGTGAGTAGAATTTATGAAGAAGTATCTTGAACATGTCCTAATGTGACAGACTGTATTTTCCAAAGATGGCTACAACAAAGATGATCCCCATTGCACGTGCTCTTTTTTGAAGTGACTTTGACACTCCTCCATCAAAAGGTGCATTCTATTTCTCTACTCCCTTCAACCTGGGCATACCATGGGTCTGCTTTGACCAAAACAATGTGGAGGGAAGAGGCCAGGCACAATGGCTTATGCCTGTAATTCCAGCACTTTGGGAGGCCAAGATAGGAGGATTGCTTGAGTACAGAAATTCAAGACCAGCCTGGGTAACATAATGAGACCCCGTTTCTACAAAAAAATAAAAAACAAAATCAGCTAGGCATGTTGGCACATGCCTGTAGTCCCAGTGAATTGGGTGGCCGAAGTGGGAGGATTGCTTGAGCCTAGGAGGTCGTGGCTGCAGTGAGCCGTGACTGTGCCACTGCACTCCAGCCTGGGTGACAGAGTTAGACTCTGTCTCAGAAAACAAACAAACAAACAAACAAAAAACAAATAGGGAGGAAGTGATGCTGTGCCACTTCTGAGCATAGCCCGTAACTGACCTGGCAGTTTTCGCTTCTGCCTCTTAGAAACTAGCTACCACAAAAGAAGTAAAACTGCTCTGAGACAGCCATGATGTGAGAAGCTCAAGCCACATGGAGGGAGGCTGGAGGAGAAAATGCCATGTGAAGCGAGAAACCAAAAAGCAGGGAGGAGTCAAATTTCGTGATTGCAGAAGACACCTAGGGAGTGGAGTCCCTGGTGCCAGCTGCCCATGCTGACGTCAGGTGGAGCAGAGACAAAGCACCCAGCCAAGCCCTTCCCAAAGTCCTGACCCACAAGATCACGAGCAAAGCAAAATGGCTGTTTTAAACCACCAAGTTTTGGTGTCATTTGTTACACAGGAATAGATCACCAAAGCATCTAGTATAAGGCGCTTGAGGAATGATGTTATTATTTTATACTCACTCTTATTTTATGCTACACTTACTATTATTTTTAACTCCCACAAAACACTATAATAAGTAGCTGTAATAATTTCATTGGTAAAACAAATTTTAATCATTTTAAAATGATATATTAACTGGTCACAAAAGGTCTTCAGTAATTCCCCCAAAGATTAAAAAATATGAAGGAAGGAATAAACTAACTCTAATTTGATTAATATTGTCGAGAGATACTAGAGATACTAGACTTGTGCAGAGCAAGATTGATTTTTATATTTATTTATTTATTTATTTTATTTATTTATTTTTGAGACAGAGTCTCACTCTGTCGCACAGGCTAAAGTGCAGTGGCATGATCTCAGCTCACTGGAACCTCCATCTCCTGGGTTCAAGGGATTCTCCTGCCTCAGCCTCCCAAGCAGCTGGGGTTACAGGCATGCACCACCATGCCCAGCTAATTTAAGACTGATTTCTAGAGTCTAAAGATAAACTGATAATGTTCTCATATTTCATGGATCTTTAGAGCAAATATTCTTGAGAATGAACATGGGGAGAAGACTAGAGATATATTTCTGCTGGCATATACATTTACCACTGGATTCTTATTATATAAAGTTACTCTCACAATAGGACTGAGATAAAGACTCTTAAACGTGAAAACGCTACTGTAAAATGTAAACAAAGACAACTGGTTGGATATCACTTTTTTTTCATCCACAATTTGGCTGGTAAATACACTCAGGCTACATTAGTAAAACACAGTTAAACTGCTCTAGCGCAGCAGACATAGTACAATAACGTCTTCTCAATACTATCATATTCAGATGGACCCACATGACATTGTTATAATCTCTGCGATCTTTAATCAGTCTCTGTAGCCTGATAATCCCGAGAACCTTTAGGGTAACACCTCGACCCCTGACTCCTGCATTGTAATTGTTTTGTTATGAAGGGACAATGGCTTTGCTTCTACTAATGAAGAATTCCCTTTGTATGCCTCCCCATTCCTCCTCAGCAGACCTTTGCCCATAGTAGATGCCCAGTCTACTTAAAAATTAATTAAGTTTAAAAAATGAAAAAAAGACCAAGTTTTGAGACGGAGTCTCGCTCTGTCCCCCAGCCTGGAGTGCAGTGGCGCGGTCTCAGCTCACTGCAAGCTCCGCCTCCCGGGTCCACGCCATTCACCTGCCTCAGTCTCCCGAGTAGCTGGGACTACAGGCGCCCGCCACCACGCCGGGCTAATTTTTTTGTATTTTTAGTAGAGACGGGGTTTCACCGTGTTAGTCAGGATGGTCTCGATCTCCTGACCTCGTGATCCGCCCTCCTCGGCCTCCCAAGGTGCTGGGATTATAGACGTGAGCCACGGCGCCCGGCCCCCAGTCTTGTCTTAAGAGAGATTTCAGTCTAACACACAAATATGTCAGCAAACAGCTACTGACCTGGTATACAAATGCCTTGGCAGGGACTTAAACCATTTATTTAAAGAGTAATGAGCCATTTACATGATCAAACCCTTTATCCCTAAGAGCAATTTCTGCTGTGTCTTATGCCTCGAAACAGGAAATCGGTTCTAGATGATGGGTCCTGGGAGCTGAGATCACAGCTTTTGATTTTTAAAAAGATGTTATATATGGAAATTGACATAAAGAACAATAATTGAATAATAGTTACCAGTCATTATATGCTCACTGTGTGCCAAGCATGGTGTAAATCACTTTCCATATATTATTTTTTTAATCTTTACATCAATAGAGTTAAACGAGTATTATCTGGCTTTTGTATCTTAAGAAACAAAGGTTTAAAGGAAATTTAAATAGCATTCCCCTTCTCCCTCTCCTGCAACCACCAGAACCAAAAATTTGAAAAGAAAGACTGAAGTTAATGTATCTTATTTTGGGCCAATGGGCATCCACCTCATGTGATGCTCAAGAGATATCAATGACAGGACCCTCCTCCTGACCACATGAGTAGCTCATCAGATTTGTTCTCTCAGACCCTTGGATGTTGTCCCTAAAGTCACAGGGACAGCAGTACTATGCATGAGCCACCCAAAAGCAGCATCTTGAGATAGTCTGTGAGTTCTGTGCTCTCAAACCCTCAAGGCTTCCTTGGCTCCTCCTTGAAGTTGACTGGACAACTCCTTATTTCTTCTTCCAATTTTGTTAGCCACCCAATATCCTTCCAACAATGGCTTCTTTCTTTACCAGACTGTACTTCTGTTGAATATACGCAAACAACCACAGCGGATAACATAGTAACAAAGAGTACAATGAAAAAAATGTGGTTATCACACTGAGATGAGGCACAAAAGAAGTGGGATTCCTCTCTGTGATCTGAGAGGGGTGGGAACCAGCCCATGAAATCTCTAAGAGCTACATCTGAATGCATAGGATGAATTAAAGCTACAGAATACATGCGGAGAACTTGGAGTTTCCACCCCCGGGGCATGGAAAACCAGCAACACACATGGCTTTTCTGTGAGTGCTGAAAATATTTTTTATCTTCTTAGAGTTGAGATGATGGAAAGCCAAAACCCAAAAGACTGATACTGTTGTTCACTGAATTCAAATACCAGTTAAATCCTTGCAAAGTCTATTTGCAGATCTTGTCCTTCATCAGGAAGGAGCAGAATTCCCACAACTGGAACAGTGGCATCTGGAGGGAATGCAGAACCTGGAGAAGCCCCAACTTGATACCAACTCATTTTCACAAGAAAGCAATGGAGGGAATCATATTCTGCACCTACTTTGCATGCAAGAAAATATTTTATAAACAAGAAAAATTTACAGGTTTCACACTATAAGTGGCAGAGCCAGAATTCTAACCAGAAAGTCCTACCCAAAGCCCATGGCTTTAACGTGGGTTCAGCAAACTCTTTCAGAAGTCTCTGCCAGGAGGGCTCTACTCTACCACTGCAGTGCAAACACAGCTAAAAACAATATGTAAGCATATGGGCGTGGCTGGGAACCAATGAAACTTAATTTATGGACACTGAAGTTTGAATTTTACAAAATTTTTACATACCACTAAATATTATTCTTTGATTTTCAACATAAGTTTAAAATGTAAAACCATTCTTAGCTTGCAAGCCATATAAAAGCAGACATTACTGTAGTTTGTGAACTCCTGCTCTTACACTGCATCAGCAGAATCAAAGCCAATATTTGAAAGTGGATCCATGATTCCTTGAAAATATATCCATGAAAGGCTTTTTCTACATAAAGACAGCGCGTGCTTATTCTCTGGCTTATGAGCAGTAGGGTCTCATTCTGTCAAGTGATGGCAAAGCATACTTCTCAATTGTTCATGCAGGCCACATGTGCAGCTGTAAACAGGACAGAGAGTTAGGTTTTCATTTAAAAAATGAAAGAAGATCACGTTAGAAGAAGGAACTTGAGTGTTTGGGAAAAGCACCCATGCTGACCTGAGGCCAGCTGGAATGGAGATTTCTGCCAAGGAACTAAAATACAAAGAATCAGGCATGTTTACTTTGAATCCTATAAATGATTTATGAGAACTTTAATATGGCTACTGAGTATACTTGTAGGCTTGTCAGACATTTTATTTTTTAGAGCAGGGAAACATTTGTAAACCGAAGACCCTGAGGTGTGAGCTCAGATTTCAGAGTCACAGGTATATTTCAGCATTCTGGAAGTTCCCCTCTTACCCATGTCCTCCCTTCTGCTATTTTGACCAACGTCCATTTCTCCATTGTCACCAAAACTCAGAAGTTACTAATATAAAAAAAGACTCAGTCTTTACTAAGAATTCCACATCTGCTTGCAAGAAAGGCAAAGAAGGCAAGAATGGGGTGGAGATGGCGGTCAGAAGCAACTCTAGATCTGGCCACAGAGTTAAGATACACTCAACCGGTATGCAGACAGAATCTTATTGCCATCTTCATATAAGTGGCTGAGAATGTTGAACTTTTTAGAAAGTCAGCCCACAAACATGGTTTATCACAGGATAGCAGCTGAAAAGATTTGTACCCTCCATCCCCGGTGAACCACACCTTGCGATTTAAGAAAAGAAACTGGAGAGGTAAATGTCTTCCCTTGATTCTACCCCATTTTTGTTTTATTTTCACGATAGTCTATGTTTATAAAAGAATTTTAAAGATATATTCTCACAGTTTTGTTTTGTTCTGTTTTGTTTTTGAGGCGGAGTCTCGCTCTGTTGCCCAAGCTGGATGGAGTGAGGTGGTGCTATCTGGGCTCACTGCAACCTTCAGCTCCCAGGCTCGAGCAATTCTAGTGCCTCAGCCTTCTAGTAGCTGGGATTACAGGCACGCTCCCCACACCCAGGTAATTTTTGTATTTTTGTAATTTTTTGTAGAGACAGGGTTTCACCATCTTAGTCAGGCTGGTCTCAAATTCCTGGCCTCAAGCGATCTGCCTACCATGGCCTCCCAAAGTGCTGGGATTACAGTTGTCAGCCACCACACCTGCCCTCATTTTCTACTTACTGATTTGTATGTGGAATAGCAGAAAGGAGTAGAAATAGGAGGATAAAGGGTAACGGCTAAGAAGTATAGGGTTAATAGAGATACCAAGAACTGTTCAAGAGGTTTGACCACTAAATTTGTACCAGGCATTCAGATAGAGACAATAGAGTTTTCAAAGTCCTTATTTTCAGAAAGCTAAGCTAATGAAGTAGAATAAAATATGTACAATAAACAATGATGTTTTAACTCCAGACTAGCAAGCATACACTCTTTTAGCACTGTAAGATAAAAGATATGAAGATCTAATACTGTTTTTGTTTGTTGCGATCTCGATATTTTCCTAAAGCCCAGAACAATTTGAGGACCTCTTTCGCCATCTCTCCTAGAGCCTCAGAATCTGAAGATCCGTGCCCCTACCCCATCCTTTGTAGGGGGAATAGAAAATTATTATCATTTTCATCAAAAACTGTATAGAATAGGAGATGAGAGTTTGGGGGAGGGCAAGGGATGGCAACTCTGGTCCTTGGGTCAAAGTGGCCAGCTGTCTGTTTCTGTAAGGCAAACAAGTTAACAGAGGTTTATTTACATTTCTAAATGGTTGGAAAAAAATTAAAAGAACAATATTTTGTGATGTAATAATTATTTAACATTCACATTTTAGTGTCCATAAGTAAGGTTCACCAGAACACAAACGCCCGCATTTGTCTGTTCATAGTCTATGGCTGTTTGGCACTGCAACAGCACAGTTGAGTGGTCCAGCAGAGACCACATGGCCCAAAGCCCAACATCTTTACTCTCTGGCCCTTTGCAGGAAAGGCTTGCCAACCGCTGGGTGAGATAAATAAAAGAGAAAGACCGAGGAGGAGAGAAAAGAGCAGCATGAGAGTAAGGGGCCAATCCAGGGGCCACTTTCATTTCTGACTGCGAGACTACACGTAAGGGGAACCTGAAGAACCAGGAAATAACACCAGTGTCCTCAAAGAGATCAGGACAATATGGATGAACTAGGAAATCCACTTGTGAATTTCTCTATGGAAGCATCATATTGTTTAAATCCAAATTAAAGGACAGACTGAACATTCTTTGCGATTCCACATATGTGCTGCAGCAGCTGACAGGAAGCCTACTTTGCAACAGATGAAACCTTCTCTAAAAAGCACAGTAAGTCTGTGTGTGTGTTTAGGAGGAAGGGGTGGTTATGTGACAGATGCAGATTGAAAATACATTATATTATATTTTATTTTAATTATTAGTACAAATTTATGGGCTACATAAGAAATTTTTTACATGTATATATAATGGGTAGGGATCATGTCAGGGTATCTGGGGTGCCGTCACCTGAGTACAATACATTTTTTATGTATAGTTATCCTACACTGTTATCAAACTTTAAATTTATTCCTTCTATTTTACTGGCAAACACGTTTTTAAAAGGTCTGTAGTGGGGAGTGAACTGATGCAGATGACAGAGGCTTAGCTTTTTATTCTATATGCTTCTGTAGCACTTAAACACATTCATGCCACACAACAGTGTTTCTGTCAACAACGGACTACATATTGATGATGATCCCATAATATTATAATGGAGCTAAAAATTCCTGTTGCCTAGTGACATTATAGCTGTGAGCCATACAAAAGCAGACATTACTATAGTTTGCTAACTCCTGCTCTTACACTGCAACACACTACCTTTTCTATGTTTAGATACACAAATACTTAACATTGTGTTACAATTGCCCACAGTATTCTATGCAGTAAGATGCCGTATGGATTTGCAGCCTAGAAGCAACAGGCTGGCCCATGTAGCCTAGGTGTGTATTAGGCTATACCCTCTAGGTTTGCGTAAGTAAACATTATGTGGGCACAAAATCGCCTAATGACACATTTCTTCGAACATATTCCCACCATTAAGAAACAAATGACTGTATTACAATAAGCATTTTTAGTAATTTAATAAAGCAATACAAATTGAATGTAAAAGAGAAAAAAATATGCACCATTAAAGAATTATAACAACAAGCTTTGCATATTCAAAGATAATGCAAATCCCTATTTGACTATACAATAAAAAGGAAGTAGAAGAGGCAAATCAGGAAATGCTTTAGAACATGACGTTTTCAATAAGCCTTTGAGGATCAATAAGATCTGACAAGGTGAAGAGGGCATCCTATACCAAAGAAACAAACAAAGGCACAGGGGTGCAAGGACTCCTGCTCATGGTGAAGGAAGGATCTCCCCAGACGGTCTTCAGGCTTATTGACTTTGGAAATGGAATGTATTTGCAAGGCTGAATTAGTTGTATGGACAGATACACTTCACAAAATAATCAGCTATAAGGGAATGTTTAATTACTTGCCATCAGACATTGTAGCTTATAAGAAAAATAGAAAGAGGGAGGTAAGAACATTTCTATTATGCTAATATAGATGCTGAAGATATTGCACCATCTTGAAGAATTCTAGCCACACTCACTTAACAATGCTTTGCAGGACAATAACCAAACGCAAATCAATCCAACAACTCTGATTTCCAAATCAATTAGCAGTCATATCTTTTTCTGATGCAAACAAACTTGAGCAAAGCCAGCTCCCAGGTTTAATAGAAGGTTATTTTGCCTTCCTATCCACATAATCTACCAGCACTTCTCAACCACATAACGAAATATTATTTCTCAGACCCTTCTCCAGACCTATCAGATCAGTATCTTCACAGGTGGAGACGGAAAGTTTTTATTTTTATTAAGTTCCGAGGTGATATTTACAGACTAAAGTTTGAAAACCTCAATTCTAAAATTTCCACAGCCTTGTTTCATACCCTCTATGATTAATAATCCTGCCAATGGCAAGTTGGAGCATCTGGAGACCTTGCTTCTAACTTGACCTTTCCAATCAATAGTCATTGCAAGTTACGGAATGTAAGGTCACATTCTTTCTGGCTTGTCGGTGCTCCATCAGGAGCTGCATGGACTTAGAATCAATAATGTTTCTCTTCTTTCCCAAACCTTTCTCCTACAGTTTCTAAGGAAAGTATGGAATTACATAAGTAAAGCTTTCAGCACAGGGCCCAATATTTAGGAGATGCCAATAAATGCTGGCTGGTTTCCTCCATTCGATTCATCTCTTAAATCTCATAGTGGTTTGTCTTGAGGATTCCCCAAAGAATGGTGGGGAATTATTACAGGTCCTTCAAATGCAGCAGCAGTGAGTGACTCCAAGGCTCCCAGACTCTTAGACGCTTTTCTTCTAGGTCTATGGCTGAAGACAACACACTCTTCATGGTACTGACAGTTAATGGCTCCTCGCTTACTTCGATGCTGTCAACCTTGAGCTACTCTCTTTTCAACGTTTGGTCAACAGTGGAGTCCTTCATTCCAGTGGAATCTAACCCTGAGGTCAACCCTGGGGTTGAAGCAGGGATTTGAGAACCTGGAACCTGCATTCCCCCACTGTCCCCTTCACACCCTTCCACATGCATCAAACTGGGGTCCACCAGGGGCCCCAGTTTGAAAACCATTCTCTAAGTCTTAGAGTGTGTTGGAATCTAACTGATGGAAGAAATGAGGTGTGAATTTTGTAAAAACCCAGATTCCAGAGCATTGGAGAGAAAGCAAATCCTCACATGAAAAAGAAATAATAACTTGTAACTACAATGCTTTCATTATACAATGAATATTTAGAATAAAACTAATCTAATTATGTTATTAATAACTTTGAGAGAAGTTCTCACTGACCTCATTGCCCTACTACAACTGCTGCTGTTAACTACTTGGGACATGAGGAAAGATGATAAATGTCAAAAAGGACAAGTATAGAATCATACTAAGTTGAATAAAGGTCCCAAGCATAATAACATATCAAAATTATGCTATAGGATGAGAGAGCTATCTTACAGATGCTCTATCACAGAATGTAAAGAACCTGGGGCTTTCTCCCAAACTGCCAGACCTTAGGATCTGAGGCTGCTTCTCCAAGTATGGCCAGGGTCCTGAAGAAAGGCAGAGGAGTAGGAAAAGGGATGGAGAGGAGAAGAGGGAAGGAGACAGAGAGCCCAGGGAGGGAAGAGAACTTCAGGATGGCCAACAGACGTGGGCTCTGCGTGGGTTACCAGCCTCTCAACTAGGTACCTGTTTGTCATCAGCATAATTGCAAGACTTACTCTCTGGGGAAGTATTGCACTTATATACTCTCCAGTACTTATTTTTGTTTTGTGTTGTTGTTTCTGTTGTTGTTGTTGCTGCTGTTGTTGTTTTGAGACAGGGTCTTGCTCTGTCACCCAGGCTGGAGTACAATGGTATGATTATAGTTCACTGCAGCCTCAAACTCCTGGGCTCAAGCAATCCTCCCACCATGGCCTCCCTAGTAGCTGGGACTATAGGCACATGCTACCACACCTGGTTCATTTTTTAAATTTTTTGTTGAGACGATGTCTCACCATGTTGCCCAGGCTGGTCTCAAACTCCTGGCCTCAAGTGATACTCCCACCTCGGCCTCCCAAAGTTTTGGGATTACAGGCATGAGCCCCCATGCCTGGCTCCCTCCCATACTTCAGGCACATGACTAAGAAGCCACATAATCAGTGTCACTGCCCTTTAGCAGCTCCTGGCAACTTTAGCATAAAACCCAAATTATTTAAGGCAGCTGGGAAAGTTCCTATTAACACATCCAGACGTGTTCCTTCCCAACCCTTTCCCCATCATCACCATCCTCCCACTAACAGTCAACATTTACAGAACATCTTCTGTGTCATGCCATAAAGACTATGTGCCTAATGCTGAAGAATCACTGGTCATCAAAATGTCCACCCAGGAATAGCTACCCTCTGACTCCTTCAAGGCCTTCACTCATGTTATCACACTCTTCCCTCCACCCAGGAACTTATTTTCCCCTCCTCTGACCAGCTCTAATTCTTCCTCCAGACAGGAGTGTAAATGTTTCTCCCTTAGGAAGACTTCCCTTAACTGTCTTAGCCTCTCTGACCAAGCTAACTGCTTCATCCACACTGAGGGAGCACATGCCCCTCCTCCAGACTTTATCACAAAACTTCACACCATTACTTTCGTTTTTGGCTGGAATGGGACGAGTGGGAGAGGAGAAACTGCGTTTATGATACAGTCTTTGTCAGTGGGGGCCACCCAAGGAAATTAAGCCCTGTAGAAAATGGGTGACTATTTTCTCAGTTCTGCTGTTACCAGTTGAAGATGTCCAGGTTCCTAGTGTTTTTGAACAAAAAAATTGGACAAAGTGCACAAACAAAGCAAGGAAAGAAGGAAGCCACAAAAGCAGAGATTTATTGAAAATGAAAGTATACTCCATAGAGTGTGAGCAAGCCTGAGCACAGGGGTTCAAGCACCAGCTTACAGAATTCTCTGGGGTTTAAATATCCTCCAGAGGTTTCCCATTGGTTACCTGGTGTGCATCCTATGTAAATCAAGTCATGGCCCACAATCAGAGGCTGAAGTGAAGTTACAAAGGTTACACCCTATGCAAGCATCTGATTGGTTGTGGAAATCAACTAATCAGAGACTAAAATGAAGTAACAAGGTTAACTTCTATGCAAATGAAGACTTGGCTGCAATCAGTCTGGTTGGTTGTGGAAAGCAACCAGTCAGAGGCTGAAGTTACAAAGTTACATTCCTATGCCAACGTCTGATTGGTGCAGAAAACAACCAATTAGAGATACTTTCCGTTTTCTATCTGCCACACAGAAAACCAGTGTGGGGGGGTGGGGGTGGCGGTGGGGGTGCTTTGCAAAGGGAGTAGCATCCGGTCCTTCTGTTACTTAAGCGTGGAAAGTTGGGGTTTTCCTTTTGGTTTAGTTCTAAGAAGTCAGCTCAAATCGGCCTAGCTTCCCTGCCTCCAGACCCTATTCTCTTGCTTCACTCCCAAGGATACCTTGTAGCCAGCATCATTCTAGATGGGTAGGAAAAACATTAAGATATACTATAGATGCCTTGGGCATTAGGGTTCAATTCTCTCAGGGAACCCCATGGAGAAAGGCCAGCTATCCACCCACGTGGTGTTTGACACACTGTAGCTCTCAGTAAATGTGTGTTTAGTTCAACTAAATGACTAAGGTCTCCAGGTTTGGGAGCAAGGAGAAGGATTCATTGTGTCCTCACCAGTTTATAGGAATAAAACTGGCAAGGAAAAGAAGAGCTAAGCTTTAAAATGCTGGGTAGCCTAAATGAGCTGTGATTCTTTCAGCACCAAAGATGTATTATGTCTACAGGTTCCAGGCCTGAATGACTTCTCACCTTGCCTTCATTCACTGTCAGCTTTTACTCACTAGGTGCTTTTATGACTTTCCCTTGCAGATGCCCCTGTTTCTAATTAGAGCCAGAGGCCGGACCCCCGGAGAGTTGATAACAATTTTGCCCTTCGATGTACCTTATTGGCTAACTGGAAAAGGCAGGTTAATGGTGTCTGCATGGAAGGTATATTATTAGAAGTGAGTCTGTGAAGCAAACTCCCTGTGACTCTAATCTTCAGAATGCTGACTCCTGAGGTCAGTAATTGGGCACCACAGAATTCAGTGGAGCAGCAGGCCTAAGCCTGTCTTCAGACCTCTTTGAAATGCAGTTCCTGAGGTCAGAGAAATAATTGCTTCATTTGAAGGGGGTGGAAAGAGATGAGAGGAGAAGAAACAACCTTCATTATTTCTCCAGTTTATCAATGCACCATGTTCTCAATATCCTGGTCTAATTAAAATAACACAGGCTGCTTGAGAAACTCAATCATTTCCACAGTGATTCTTGTCAGTTTGCTCCTCCTGCCAGCTCAGAGATGCTTAATGGCAGATAAGCCTGGAGCCCGAGACCCCCTCGCTTAGTCATTAATTCAGCGACCAGGGTGCCATGATGCTCATTAAAGTTCTTTACCCCTGTTATATGAAAACTCTTAATTAACAGGGAGGATATTTTAATGTCAATGCTTTGCAACTTTCCAAAGAGAAATGCCAATGTAATCAACCTGAACCCTTGACCACCCCTCCCAAGGCGAATCTGCCCTTCTTCTCAACCCCACCAGGGGCTGATTCTGGGCTCCGCACACCATCAGAGAAGACTCTGCATGCCTGGTATTGGCTCTCAGGGAAGGGCTTGAAAAATGACTCAGAGTTCAGCCACTGTATTGCAACCCTGGTAATCTGAGAAAAGTTCCAGGCAAGATCCTGAGATCCACCTTTTGTGTTCAAATGTCATTAAAAAACAAAAAAGGCACAAGGAAAAGGGAATATTGCTCTTTTCAATATTTCAGCCAACTCTGCACACCTCCTGTGGGCCAGACTTAATTCAGCCTCACAGAAAAAGAAAAAAATCAGTGCAGAAGAGATGTGAAAGGAATAAAAAAATTCACACATTGGGCAAAAAAGAAGCAGGGGAAAAATTAAAGAAAAAAAAAAAGACTCAGTCCTACAATTGCACCAACAGTATCAAGTTCTCCGGGCCCTGCAGGAGATCCTGGCCTGGCCCTGGATGGCTGGGTGTATAGCACAGAGGATCCACTACAGAGGCAAGGGGGCAACCTCTGGCCTGCTCACCTCAGGACCCACACCATGGATCTTTAATCCAAGCAGCTTTGGAGGTTGGTCCATGATTATAGCTTCCATACCCATGCAAGCTCTACCTCTGCTCTGGCTCCCCACATTTCCAATATGTTCCCAGACTGTCACTTTCAGAGCCAGAGCTGAGTGCCTTATAAGACATCAGGTCCTTTGAGTTTCTGCTCCTTCCGTATCTGACCCAGAATCTGCCCGCCCAGCCACTGACATGGCTCTTGTGACCTGCCTTGCTGGTGAACCATTAGCCCTGGTAGGGCAGAGGATCTCACTTGTGGCAGCAGTCGGCATGCTTAAGTGGTGGGAAAGTAAGAGATGACATGAAAGGCAGGGTTGTGGATATAAACCAGCTTCATCTGACATAAGAAAATATTTTAAAATAAAAGCTGCTTTTCTTCCTGTACCTTAAGATTCCAGTGTTATAAGTGTTATTGAGGTAATTTTAAAGATTGTTTAAAATTTTCCTCTCCTGTTTACCTTAATTGCAAGGCAGATGCAAATGTCCCCTCTTGCTCCTCAGGCCACAGCAGAAAAGTATTAGAAAGGAATATATCAAAGCTCAGAGGCTGGAATTTTAAAAATGAGATTCAGATGTGTCTATAAATATGACAGGGAAATGCAAGGAGACCCTTGAAGCCAGTGTGGGCAAAACATGCCTGGAATTTGGTCTGTGACCTCACCTGGCCATTTGCTTCATTAAATCTCCTGCTTTCGGGCACACATGGGTCTGGGGGTCAGCCGGTACGTTTTCATCCCATTTACAATATGCAATATTGTTTGCTCGCCTTAGGGGCTGCTGAGCCTTCTGTCTCCTGCTCAAGTGTCATGACTCAGCCAAACTGAAGAGGCAGGAAACAGAGCTGGATGGATCACTGGTTTGATCTCAAGAGAAAAATCCCTTGTTGTGACTTCTTTCAGAGACAGGAGATTGTTGGAGGCTGGGAGGAGGGGGCAGGAGGTAGAGTCAGAAAAGGCCGGGAGATGAGTCTTCACTATGCTTCCAGCCTTGTCTCCTGCTCCTGCATGCCACCTGCATATCCGCACGCCTATCCTGCTCCTGTAAACCACCTGCACATCTGCATACCTATCCTGCTCCTGCATGCTAGCTAAATATGTACTCATCTCTCCAGAGTGAATTTGAAAAAGTGCCCAGGAGTGAAATGCAGGGAGATGGCATAAAAAAAACACAGCAGGTATTCTGGAGGAAGATGATTCTACGTTTAATACATGGGTATTCCCCTCAAGAGTGAGCTGTGCTTAGCCACGTGATTTGGCTTTTCTGTGCCTTGGTTTTCTCATCTGTAAAACAGGAATAATAATATTCATGTATCATAATTTCCAAAAGGAACAGGTACAAAAACATAGGCAAAGTGTTTGGCATGGACAATTGATCCCTTCTTAGTATATGTTAGATTATTTTGCTTTCCTTCTCCGCATCATCCACTACAGAATCATCAACTGTGGGGCAAGTAAAGAGAAGACCTGAGAAATATAACTGTGTTCTCTTAGCAATAGGGAGCAACAGAGGCAAGATGAAAAATGATAAAATCAAGACTCTTCAGCCTAAGAGGTTAGCTTCTCACTAGCAGTGAGAAGAGAGGTTTGGGGTGAGAAAGTAGATGCATGGAACACTGGCCCATTTACTTCTGAAAACATTAAATCCCTTTTCATAACCTGATCACTCAGTTGAGCAACTAAGATGCTCACTATCTGTTGGAGTTTGTTTTCCAAAAAGCCTGAGCACTCGTGGAAGTACCTTATGGGATCTTCCTTAGGGATGACCTTGCTTAATAGGTAAACCTGCTTAATCGCCAGCCAACAGGCTCATCCTCTACAGGTCCCAGGAGTCCCCCTTCCTGTGTCCTAGCCTGACACCATGTCACAAAGTCCAACTCTCCTATCTTCTTTCTGGAGTGCAGACTTTTGCCATGAGGTCCCTGAGAGAGAGAGAGAGAGAGAGAGAGAGAGAGAGAGAGAGAGAGAGAGAGAATAAGGGGCCCCACTCACTCAGGCTATGGCCCAGCTCTTGCTTCATCCTATGCCAAATAGCACTTTCTCCCCAGGATTATCAGCCCTAAGGGTCTCCATTCCCTTATCACTCCCTCTTGGCCCAAGGGCACTTAGCCATCACTAATTATACTAGTCCGACTTCATTATGTTCAGGAATACTCATTTTCATGCATGCCTACATGTAGTCCAGTTTGTTTTTATAGATTATCCTCCTGCGCAAGTGAAGGATACACTGCATAAACTTCCTGAAGTCCTCTCCCTCTCAGCTCTGGGTCTCCTGAACATAACCACTCCAAAAAGAATTCACACCATTTCCTAAGAACAGACAACAGAGACTTCTCAAGTTTTATGACTGCAATGGAATTGGCAGCTGGGGTGTTTTCCTTCCCTTTCTTTTATTCCAGCTACATAGAAGATAGAAGACGTTTTCCATGCAGCACTCTGCTTGTTTATAGGACACAGAGAGTGTGGGGGACAGGTCTTGACAGCCTTCTTCAACATGTCTCCCATAAACTACTTCATCTCCCATTTGAAGGAGAAAAATGAAGAAAAAATACCCTTTCCTCAGAATCTAAAGTTATCCATCTTTATAAGCATTATAAATGGAGCAGAAATGGACAGTGGAAAAGCCAAAATGGAAATATTTAAAAGTACCTTCCCACACCGTATTGTGTACTACACTCTGGAGATACTACATTTTGTCCGAGAACCACCACCCCCAAGAAGGAGCTGTTTGTGCCCCACAGATGGACTGTCTCCTTTACGGGATCCAGATTGCCATATGTGTCGGAGAGCCAGACCCAAATTCACAAACAATTATCAGTGGATTGAGGCACTTCAGGCCCAGACCATCTCCCTTCGACCTGCATCTCATGGGCAGGACTTCGGACTGCAGTTATGTTTCAACTTATAGAGGCTTTTTCAAGATGTGTCAGGATTTTTCTTGGGTTTCCTTTTCAAATAAATCCTCCAGCCTTGACTCCTCTGTGTCTGAGTCGGCTCAACTAAAAGCATATTCATTTCTGTGGGAATGTTAGAACGAAGAAGGAGGGGTGGAGGTAGGGGTGGATGTTTCTTTCTGCTCACAGCTGCCTCTAATCTCAGAGTCCAAATCTCCAAAGCTGATAGATCATCATTGAAGTTGGTTGAATCCAGGGCATCTTGGCACCATTTCAGATCTTTTGGCTGGCAGAAGTAGTAAGTTCTCTCATGATCACTGGGGTTTGGTACCACCTTAAACAATCTTTTAGATGAATCGTTTAAATTAAAATAAGCAGAAATAAACTATTTCAGTGACTTAAAAACAGAAATCATGTTTACATCCTCTTCTTCCTACCATGGTTCACAAGAAGAACTGTAAAGGTTTCTTGCTTGAGGTAGCCCTCTGGGTGAGACTTCAAGCAGTCTTGCAGTGCAAAATGAATTCTGCAAAGATCTTGCATAGCATGTTGAGTATCAAATATAAATTTTTTAGAAATCATCACTGATTATAGACACACAACATTATCTTTCTTGACTGGCAGAATGATATTTGGTGATAGAATACAACCCTATTTTTGGAAATAAAAATTCTCTCAGAAATACTAATCATTTTCTCAAACATTTTTTCTGTCCCCAAGCACCTGATAAGACACATTCTCTTCGGTCATAGGAACTGGCATGGATTGGGGATAAAGAAGGAAGTGGGTGTTCCATAAAGGAGGTAACAGGTTCTGCCTATCATAATCTGCCAGGAAGACAAGGCAGTTTTCAAAAGCCCCAGACTACAAGGGGATGTGCCCACCTATCCTCCCCAGCAGCTCTTCCTTTCTGCCTTTGTATAAAACACAAAGTGAACATATTCACTGCCCCCAAAACAACTAAACACCAAAAGGCTGCTGAGGCATCTACCACTTAAAACAGATGCTTAAAATGATCATTTACCCAACCATGCCACATTTACTAGGAAGTGCTGCAAAAGGTCCTTCACCCTACTCCATTAAGGAATATAACATAATATATGCATCTTAGTATAACTGGACAGTAATTATTATGGTTCTGCATGTGCTAGTACATTTAAAATATATTTGCTATTTATCTGTTAGTGATTACAGTTTATATTTATAAAGCTAATTTAACAGCTTTTACTAAGACTATATGCAATTTTTTTTCTTTTCACTACCACTTTTTAATTTGTTTCCTTAACATGCATCCTCTATCATTTAACCAAATTTGCATGTAAAACTGTTAGATAAGGAAAAGTGAAATGTTTTACTCCTACTATTTTCTCAGAGTATCCTAAACACAATAAACATAAATGGCCTAGATTTAAAAAACAAAAATGTAGAATGTGAATACAACAAATCATCCATTGCTTAATAGCTTTCATTTAAATAACTTGGAAATAGTTTTATGCTGCCTCCTATCCTCCCCTTACTCTAGAGAGAAAAAAATAAAAGCAAATAAAATACTAATCATGGCTGTTAAGAGTGCAATACACAGTCAGCAGAACCCCCTAGAGTGTGAACCACTAAGTTTAAGTCCAGTGATCAAGTTTGCAGAAGATTTCCCCAAATTAAAAGTTTGACTTAGACCTTTTATTTCTGAAGAGACTTATTTTCCTGTTCTCATCTTATTTCTTAAGCTACCACCAGAAAAGAAGTTGAAGGAGTCTGTGGGAAAATTTCCACTCTACCCCAAATAGCACAGCTTTGGGGTAGCCTCATTGTCTGTGTGCTTGAAGCTGCATAATCAGGGAGGAAGCATAGGAACCACTCATGTGTTTGTCATTGAGAGGAAAACTAGTTCCATATGTTCACACACACACACACACACACACACACACACACACACCCCTCATTTTGTGTCTGGCCTTCAGACAAGTAACATCACATAGCAATGTCAAGGAAACAGGGACATAGCAGTCTGGTTTTGCTTAAACCTATGTACAAGAAAAAAGACGTTTAGATGACCTATCCAAAAGGTGTTTTGACTTTATTCCAAGTGGCCAATAGAACTTGTGTGAAATAAGTAAATTTTGTATCCCTTAAAAATATGAACCATTAATATTTTCAATTAAAAGATTTGTTTTAATCAAGTGTTCAAATAAATCTCTAAGAAGTTTTCTCCCTTCTTTCCTAGGTTAAAAAAATCATGCGTCCAAGAAGAGAAAAAGAATTCAGTTGAATTCACTATTGAAGTTTCAAAATGAGAAGAAAGGGATGATGTGCTGCAGGGGAACAGCTGGGAAGGAATGCCATCAGAACAGAAAGAGGAATTTGGATACAACTATTGAAAGTTACATAGCAATTTGGGAGGAGGATTCTTAAACACACATACACATAGACACACATATACAACGCTGTTTAGCAACCTGTCGGGATCTCTCCATGAGATTCTTATTCTTGCAGCTCTCAGGCTAGGTTCAGTTACAGGAATTGATCATAATTCATCTACTTCAAGCCTATTTATCTGATTTGCACAAGTTCACAAAAACTTTGCCAATTTGCCTGTGAAATGCACATGTCAATTACCCTTCAATGGTTCAACAACCCAGCACCCTGAGCCCACTGGCATCTCACAGAGCACTGAGAGACTTTGTCTTCAGTCCACCCCAAAGCACCCCAGCCCTGCTATCAATAATCACACAAATGAATTTTCTCAGAGTCAGACTAGGAGTGTCAGCAGTGAATTACTGGGGAGATCTGGGAACTCCCCATGGCTCAATGGTGTTCCTGAATTTCACTCTCCAGGCTATCACTTTTTCCAAGTTTCTTTATTGCTCTATTACCAGGAAAAAAACAGGGTGTTAAAAAGAGCCAGGCTGCTATCACACCCCAAATGACCTGTAGCAGAGTCAGCAACAGGCCAAAACATGCACAAGAGTGAAGATGTTTTTCTTCCCCAGATTTCTCCCTGCTGCTCGTGAAGCTGGAAGCGCAGTTGCTGACTCAGCGGGAAGAGGCAACAGTTGTCTTGTGCACCTGTGCCCTAAATCTCCTCTACTGGTGATGAGCCCTTTACATCTCCAGGGATGCAATTTCCCCTCCCTCAAGTTTCTCTCTTCCAATAGAGCTTGTGTGTATGAAAGCTGAATTAACCACATTCCGACTTTAGGAATGCAATGGTCTCTTTTGAAATGTTTCCAAAACAAGGGAGCAACGGCAGCTATTAATCTAAGAACTTAGATCCAACAATTCTCTCCAAAAAGACAAAATAACAATTTTCAGCCCAGCAAGAATGTATGACAAATAGATTGATGAAAATGCATTAGCATTTACACAGAAAAAATAAACATTTCTAAAGATAAACTGTATTACTTGCAAGCTGTTTACTTTCAGCCACCCATATAGGAAAATTGCCATGGATTCAAATTTTATAATTGAATATGATATACTAAAGTAGAATTTAATTATAATTAGATATATAGCATTAAATTAAGGCTAGAATTCATTAATTAATATACTGTGGCTAATAATTTTAATGTATTTTAAAAGTTATTCAAAGGCATAATATTATTATTGTTGGTTCATCTCACTACTGATCTCCACCTATGGCCTTACCAAATACAGAGATGGTGATGTAAAATCAAAGCATCCTAATTAGAACCCACAAAATAAATGTCCCACGTGGCCACATACCCATTTTGATTCTTTATTTTTTTTTTTTTTTTTTTTTTCAGGGGAGTCTCGCTGTGTCACCCAGCTGGACATTGCAGTGGCGCGCATCTCAGCTCACTGCAAGCTCTGGCCTCCAGGGGTTCACGCCATTCTCCCGCCTCAGCCTCCAAATAGCTGGACTACAGGCGCCGCCCACCATGCCCGGCTAGTTTTTTTGTATTTTTATGTAGAGACGGGTTTCACCGATGTTAGCCAAGGATGGCGTCTTCGATCTCCTGAGCCTCGTTGATCCACCCGCCTCGCCTCCCCAAACAGTGCTGGGATTACAGGCTTGAGCCACCACGGCACCGGCCTGATTCTATGTATAAATCTAATTTGATTTTGGATGTTGGGTTTTATTGTCCATGTTATTATAACATTTTAACTAATATGATACTGACAAAACTTTTTCTTCTTAGCTGTAGATTGATTTGATCAGCTAAAAGGAAAGTGGAGGAGCGAATCCTTGGGTTTAAATTGTGAGGAAGTGAGGCACAGTCATTATGGGACAGCTAGGGTGGAACATTACCAGCTGTAGCTGTGTGACTTCAGACCAGTTACCACACTGTTACTCAGTTTCCTAATCTATGCAGTAGGAATAAAAATAGTATATCTCTCAGAAAGTTTTAGTAATGATTTCACAAATTAATATATATATAAAGTTCTTAGAACAAGAAATACATAGTAAGCACACAGTAAATCCTAACTCCTTTTGTAACTTTCCAGAATTTTCAACCTCTTACTGGACTTGTCTATTTGACTGCACCTCCAGGTCAACACATTGAAAAAGGCATTGTTCCTTTTCTCTTCAGGGCAGCTCCCCTCCCAGCTTCCTGGGAAATATAGCTCAGGGCAGTGGTGCTGCCCCCATTCGATAACCATTGAAGTGTCACCAACTCATTCAAGTTGTCACCAAAGCCTCTTGATTCTTCCTACAACACTGGTTGCCTATGTCAACTCCTCTCCATTCCAGCCTCCACCTTCCAATGGAAACCCTCATTACTTCCAACCTCAGTATCGCCACAACCTTCTTGGGAGCTCCCTGCCCCCAGGAATGCTGTCTTCCTGTTTCTCAAAACAATGTCAATTGCATCTTCTTGACATGCCACTGCCATGGGGTCGCCTTCAATCTTGATCCTGGCATCAGGGCCCTCTGCAGTCTGCCCCCAAATGACCTTCTAACCTTGTCTGTCGTCATTTGTCTGAGCCAATCTACTCTGACGGGCTACTCATCCATACCTGGGCTTTGTGGAGCATCAGGTGCAAGAAGCAGAGCCTCTCTCAAGGTGACCTCAGTCAATGGAGGTATAGAATGAGCAGCCACGGGTAGGGAATGTACCTGGTTCTGTGTACCAGGAATACAAGGCCAGGACACCATCTCAGCACCAATGCTGCTTTGCTTCACGAAGAGGCCAGAGAAAATATCAGTATTGAAGACATACTTACACTGAAAAATCATTTGTTGTTTGTCTGAAATGTAAATTTACCTGGACATTCCATTTTATTTTGTTCTTGGGGGTGGTTGTTCTGTTTCAGTATTTTGTGTTTGCTAAATCTAGCAACCCCGCCTCACAGACAACCAGGAGGACATTAAGGTCTTTGGTTTACAACAGTAGCCTCAGTGTCCCAACAAAAGAGATCACACTGTCCAATGACTGCAGAGGCTGGGTAGGCAGTGCCAATGTGTGCAGCAGGGCCTGTGTGGGATGATGCATGATGACTCACACTCATCTCAAGTGTTGGAGCCACCCCAGGGAGCAGTGGACATGTAATACACTGGTGTGCACTATACATGCTCCATCTAAAGTGAGTAGTTCCCACTCACCTCTAGCTATTGCTGCAATTAGGGATGTGGCAGAAATATTCTAAAATCTCCCACATTTGAGATATTCATATTTGAAAACCTTTGATATTTCAATGCTGACAACTAATTTAATAATAAAATATTGTTCCGGCAACCCTATGTGGATGGCCCAAAAAAGGGGTCACATTGGCGACCCCAACCAACCAGCCTATGGGTTGCGACCTCTGCTTCTCAGCAACAATGGAGGTCAGTCCTCAACTGAGGAAAGGTGTCCTGTGCCCCAGCCCCAGTCTCCATTATGGTGGCTCAGCTGCACTTCTGCTCTTGGCCAACTGGCTCTCTTGGTGCATCTTGATTTGAACTCTTTGAAAGATAGGACCTGATTGGACTGGCCAGTCACCTTCCAGCATGCATCAGTCTTGGTCAGACTCTCCCAGGTCTTTGGCCAGCCTACGGAAGGGTGCTGTCTAATCTAATCCACCGTGCCCTGCATTACAAGGTCCAGACAGTTCCTCTTTCCACCATCTTCTGTCCTACCATAGAGCCCTCCTACATGACTCCTCTGAAGTCATGCTTTCCTCTCCCTCACCACCAAATTCACACCTTTACACACTTAAGATCTCAGCTCAGTGCCGCTTCCTCACGGACTCCTTTACTGGACTCTTTGAAGAGGTCAAACACCATCAGTATAAGACCACAGAGCACCCTGTAACCAAGGTTGCTACTCAAAATCTTGACTGGTACTATGCAGATATCGACCAACCAGAACCTAGGCCCCATTAGAATGGATGCTGGGACAAGATCATGGAGGCTTCCTTCTGGACCAGGAATTAACCACTTAGTACTAACACACAGGTATGGCGCGCAGTCCCAGGGGTACTGGAGACACGGCGTGAAGGGTCCAGGACACAGGGGAGTGGGTGCTCTGGGAGCCCATGGCAGCAACTCTACAGCTGTATAACACCCCTCCCGCAAACTCCATCACTTTAAACAACAATTTATTCTTCTCACAATTTTTCAGTACGGACTTGCTTCAACTGGGTGGTCTTCCTGCTCCCTGTGTGTTTATTAGGGCAGGAATGTGCAAGATGGCTTCTCCAATCACGTACTTGGTGTCTCAGCTCGGGTGGCTGAAGAGCGGAGACATGGCTGGGCATTGCTGTCTCCATATAGCCTCTCGCTCAGACCAGCTTGGTTTCTTTACACCACAGTTGTCTCTGGATAGTTGGGCTTTTTATATGGTCAATGGTTTCCTTGGGTAGAAGTAGATCTACCCATTCTCTTAAGGCTTTGGCTCAGAAGTCTCAGTGTCCCTTTGAACAGTATACTGTTCAAAGCAATTCCCAAGGCCAACCCTGATTCAAGGGAAGGGAAAGACTTCACCTCTTGAGGGGCAGAGAGGCATTGTGTGTACAGACGGGAGGAAAGGGAAGGATGGCAGAATACATATTAGCCAAGTATGTCCCTCTCCTTCATGTCATTGTTGCAATTTTACATTTGTTTGTGATTTATTTGAGAAGTCTCCTAGATGGCAGGGACCGTGACTACACATGCTCACTGCTGTGTCTCTTGTGTCTAGCACGGTGTTGATCACATTGCAGAATTTAAAATGCATTTGTTGAATGAATGAATATCCTCTTCAAGATGCAGCAGTCACAGTCACATTGAACTGCTTCAGAGACTGAAATGCTTCCATTTAAGTGTGGTGAAAGTTTGATAAAGGGTTTTTAGATGGGGTGGGGTACAGAAAGCTTTGATTCAGTGTTCTTGCTGGCAGAAGACCTAGTTTTGCTTGAAGGCTCTAGAATGCGTATTTTGGCACTGGATCCCAGATGTCTGTGGGAGGCCTTAGGGTGGGGGAGAACTGAAGTGAGAGAAAAGGACTTAATACAATAGGTTTCCCCCCCAATACCTCCCCTGTTTTATGGATGTTCTTAGCACCCAGCACAGATTTCCTACAACTGATAAAATCATCAATAACAGGAACCACCCACCAAGACTTGCTGGAGCAACCACCCAGGAAGGCTCTCCTTAAGCAAGAATTAAGACCTTCCTCCAGTTTGGAATGCTTAGTGTGGGGTAAAGGTTGTACTTGGGAGGCAGCCTCGGGTAAAGACAAGAACAGAGTGTCAGAAAAACTGGGTTTCCTTTTTAGCATTCCCATGCACTAAGGAATAGCCCTGAATAAGGCACTTCTCCTAGCACCAAATCACCTTCTGAAATCCTTGGAGGGCTCAGCCAGCTTCAGTTCTCATCCCCTCCTGACGCACTTAATTAAGCCGTGCCTGCCTTGTAATGGAATATAAAAATCCCACCCTTCCAGCCTCTTTGCTCCCATCAGTAACGCTCCATCTTCCTGCCGATCCAGCCTGGAACACTGAGACTTGTACTTGATTGAGTCACTCTCTCATCTGCCACATCCACTCACCAGGTGCTGAGATGCTTGCCTCCTGGGCCTCCTACCTCCCACATCCATTCCACCCCTGCTGCCTCTCCCCTGTCCAGGTCCTCCTGGATCGCCGACGCGGCTTGGTTCCTGCCATCCCTGATTCCAGACACCCTTGCCAGAGAGAGATCAGGATGAAGCTCCCGAGGTTGGAGCTCCAAGTGCACTCACTTGCCTGGGCTCTTTTCCAAGGCCCAGGAAGAGGCAAGCATTTCACTGACAAGGTTACATATTTGTGTAAGATATTTTAACCACCGTGGTTGTGACCCCTGTCATTTTTCACCCGTTTCCCTTGTGTTGAGTGGCGGTGGGGTGTCTGCGGGTCTTTTATGATATGCTGATAAGGGGAAGTGGAGTTGGTGATACATTCAGTTCGGGTTCAGTGGAACATGTTTGTGTGGTTTACTTAAAGGCACCCGCATTGGTTGAAAGCAAATAGTGAGGTTTGGAAACTGTTTTGATTATACTCAGAACATTTTGGGGAATAAAAAGCAGTAATGCAAAGAAATTATAAATGTTTGAGGTGAGGGATATGCTAATTAGCCTGTTCTGATCACTATGCAGTGTATGTTTTGAAACATCACTATATACCCTATACATATGGACAATTATGGGTCAAAAATAAATAAAAGTTAAAAATAAATAAAATTAAACTGTATCTCCTAAAAAAAACCCTGAAAACTCATATGTATTCCTACATTTAAATCAACTCTACATAATAATAAATAAATTTTTAAAAAACAATAATACATTAGGAAGAAAGGACAGATTTTGAATACAAGTGATAAATAGGCTCTTCGATTATTTGATAATTTGAATCATGTGGACACATTGGAAACAATTTTAATTTCTTGCTGATTTGGCACAAAATACCAATATCAACAAGTTTAACCCAAACCTCATAATACACATTACAATGAGAACACTGACGATAAAATGTTTGATGAGTGTAATGAATGAAAAGAGTATTTGAGATTAGTCAACACATAAGACAGCTCGAAATCTGAGATCTCTTACAACTCATGTATGAAAGAAGCTGGATGGAGGCTTGTTCAACTTTAGCAACAACCCTAAATCTTTATCTCACATTACCCACAGCAAGGCATCAGGCTGAAAGGAACGTTTTTAAACCATCAATTTTAAAAATTATTTGATTTACCATGTTGAGGAAAAACTGAATTATATCTCTATCATGATTATAAAAGATAATATGCAAAATCACTGTCATGTGAAGAGACTTTTAAAGACTATACAGCTCCTGCCTCAAACAAAAAGCAGGAAAAAAGTCACAGGAATAACCCAGACAATTACTTAAAAGTCATTTTACATTTTAGATTTTGTAGTACATTTTACCATTTTTTTGTTTTGTAATTTGTTGTGGTTTCCTTTCTCAATCTGTGAAAATACTCTTCTATGAAAATACTCTTTTTTCATTCCCATTTTGTATTTATAAGTTTGTATGCCTTTTCTTAAAGAGGACCCTAAAGTACATGAGCAGTGAGCCATATGAAACCTGAGTTATCTTGCCAATAGTCAATTCCCCTTCCTTTCTCCTAAGACAATACAAATGTATTCAGAGACCCACTTTCTTCTGTCTGACCTTGGGTTTCAAGGGAGGTGGTTCCAGCTGTACTCCCACAGGATCCCATTCCTCTGCCAGCAATTGCTTTAGGCATACACATGTGGTATAACTCTGGCGATGGATAGGAAGAAAAGTCTGCTGGGGGAGTTGGTGAAAGGTTTGCTTCTTTGATTAAAGCTTTTTTTTTTTTTTTTTAAGCCACCTAGGGTGGAGTGCCCTGTCTTGTCATCTGGACTTTGTTGTGTTTGGATGTGATTTCTGGAATCGCAGCAGCCATCTTGTGACAGGGAGGAGAGCCAAGCCAACCAGCAGAGAATGATGGAAGGAAAAAAGCCAGCCCCAGGCCCCACATTCAGACTTCTGGGTGAAGTAATGATATGTTTTATTTTTCTTAAACCCAGTTGAGTCAAATTTTCTATTACTTGTAGCTCAAAGCTTCTCAATGGATACATTTTCTCTCAAAGCTCTCCATTGCCTTTGACAAGTCTCTTAGGGGTGATTTTTTTTGCACAGTTAAAATAAAGGGATGATCAGAGAATAATTTCACAAATCACATGGTTTGCCATACAAAGACAAAGTTTTACTTTCATTCATAAAGTTTAAGAGGGGAGTAACAAGGACAAATCTCGTTGAAAATATACTCAATAGACTTTATTGTATACCATTATTTTGTACACGGTATACGTTGCATACTGTACTGTATATATGGTGTGCAGTGTACATTACTGTGTACTATTCATGTGGTACAGTAACCATTTAGTTCCAATTTTGTTAAGAGTCCAGTTATTAAAGTCTGGTTGCTCAATGACAATAGATGCAAGCCTTGGTAGAATATAAGTCTAATTAAAGTTTGAGATGTAGCTTTATACAAGAGGTTCTTGGAAGAGAAGGCTCAATCAACACAGTGAAGATCTATAATGAGATGCAAGAATGCTCAGCGCTAGAGAGAGGTGCTAGTGTAGGCTGGTGAGGCTCCAGAGATCAGCTCCAAAGCCAACAGGGTGTGGCCCCGCCGTAGCCTGAGCTCTCAGATTTCAAAGAGGCAACTGACGGAGTGCACCCTGCCACAATCTAAGCTCCCAAAATCTCTGTCAAACTCTTAGGTTTATATGTATAATGGAGTCCAGTGGTTGAGATCAGTAACTCACATACGGAGTCTGATAAAGTGGAACCATCACATTCTCAAGGGGCAGGGCAAGATCTTATCACAGTAAAACACATGTCAATCACATAGCAAACTATGGAAGTGTATGGAGTAATTTCAAAGCCATACAACAGTCATTTTCTAGGCTCTTGTATTTGCCCCCATCTTCCCCACCCTATCATATTTCTGAGGACTCACAGCCACACAGCTTCAATCTTAATGGGACACATGCTGTATGTATTCCTTCCCACATTTCATGTGCACAGTCTTACCTGTCTGGTTCCCCTCCCCTTTATCTTCGGGGTACCATATCCAACTCAAGCTGCGCGGTCCACGTGAGACTTCTCTGATTAATTCAGCTGAATCATCTCTGTTTTCTGTATATTTCTATGGCATCTACAGTTCTTTATCACATTATATGGTGTATGATATTGAATTATACAAATGATAGAAAAGCATTCTACCTCTGTTAGCCTTGTCTCCTTAACTGTTTTCCCACGAAGGAAGAAATCAATCCGCACATATCTTTTCTATCTCTAAAGATATAGTAAGAATTACACAAACACTTATCCAAATTCTACCATCTGAGAAATTTAAAATTAAAATCATTTGCAGGATCACCCATATTTCTCAATTACTTACCTGTCAATTTTGCACCCAGTATGGCTTGAAAAAAGCCACAGATGATGTTAAAAGGCCAGCCAGCCCATCCATGACCCCTAAGATAATTGATGCTACAAATGAGTCACAAAACCAGACTTTCAAATTGAATAAAAACTCATAGCAATGTTGGACTGAAAAGCAATTATTTATATATATATATATGTATAAATGTGTATGAGTACTGCATGATGAATAACTATCAATACTTGCTTTAGAAGCCATTTACAATGTTTTAAAAGTAATCACCTCAGCCTGGCCAACATAGCGAAACTTTGTCTCTGCTAAAAATACAAAAATTAGCTGGGCATAGTGGTGCATGCCTATAGTCCCAGCTACTTGGGAGGCTGCGGCACGAGAATCGCTTGAACCTGGGAGGCAGAGGTTGCAGTGAGCCGAGATGGCACCACTGCATTTCAGCCTGGGCAACAGAGCAAGACTCCATCTCAAAAAAAAGAAAAAAATAAAAGTAATCATCTCTCATGCTGTGCATTGGGACAACTGGCAAATTAGCATTGGCATCTTTACAAATGAAGACAAATGTACATATATTCTACATAGACCAAAGCTGAAACAAGACAGGCAGCTGCACTGATTTTAGATGGTCCCCAATCTATGATAGTTTGACTTATGATTTGTCTACTTTACAGTGGTACGAAAGCAAAATGCATTCAGTAGAAATCATACTTCAAATTTTGAGTTTGGTATTTCCCCAGGATGTCGATAAACGGTACAGAACTCTTGGGATGCTGGGAAGTGACAGCGAGCTGCAGCTCCCAGCCAGCCCTGTGATCATGAGGGTAAGCAACCCACACCCTACAGTGTGCCGTGTTGCCAGATAATTTGCCCAATTGTAGGGTAAGGTAAGTGCTCTGAGCATGTTTAAGGGAGGGTACGCTAAGCTATGATGCTTGGTAGGTTAGGTGTATTACATGTATTTTCTACTTAATGGTATCTTCAACCTGTGATGGGCTTATCAGGACGCAGTTCCATCATAAATCAAGGAGCATCTGTATAATGCATATTTATTATTTTAATGTCTCTGAAATATGCTATTGCATATGACTTCACAGTAGTGTACTTAATAAGCATTTCTCCTGTTACATCTCAAGTGTGCAGGTTTCTCTCTTCTGAGCTCTGAGTCAGGAAATCTGCTGGCTGTGGATTGTGAACCACACCACAAACCTTCTCACCCCACACCCCACCACATCCTGTGCCTTTTGACAGAGACAGCTGCTCCACACCCACTGAAACACTCAAGGAATGCTCAGTGATACATATCTACATATATTCACTCATTCATTCATAGTTATTTAGGGACACAGTGATAAACTGATTCAGTCTTGGCTATGATGGATTTTAGAGTCTAGTTTAGGGAGTAAACATTAACCAACAATCAAAAAATAAATGCTTGTACATATAACACTCATTTTAACACCACTTTACATTAACTCTCAGTTCTAATGCAGAATTAGAATCTCAGCGCTAATGCACTGAGTCTTTATCTTATGCAATGAATATCCATGAAGAAGATTCGGGAGGTCCAGTGAAGTCCTATAGAGAGAAGAGCAGATCCAATTGCAGAGACCCAATCTTCAGGAAACCTAGTTACCAACTTTAATAAGTTCCTCCTTTTTTTTTTTTTCTAAATGGACCATAATCTCTTTATGCCATTTCTTCACACTACATTGAGTCATCCTCTTGCTAGGCTTAAAAGGGGTGCACTCACTAGAACACGTTATGTTCAGCCAAGGGAACAGGCACTCCTAAAATGACAGTAGCTAAAAACAGCAAAGGTTTATTTCTTGTGTTACATGACCTTCACTTGGAACACATGCTTCTTTTTACTACCTTCACTCAAGAACCCAAGCTGAGGAAGTTTCATTTCTGGAGAAAAAAAGATGAACTGCTCTAGCTTGGAACACTTGTCACAGGTCATTGGCCAGATCAGGTCAGATGGCTCTGCTCCACCACAGAGGGGGACAGGAAACAACCTTTTGTATGTCTTGAAGAAAAGAAGAATTGGGTACTAGTGTAGCACTAATGACTACCTCAATGTGTTTCACAGGATCAAAGTCACCTGAAAGGAAGGCTGGTGTCAGCCCAGGAGCAGCCAAATCCCATTGTACCACTGTTTTTTCTTGGGTGGCGTCTTTAGTAAGATAATATCCTGCCTTTCTTTACTTACTCGGTAGTAAAGATCCTTCTCAAGACAACTGATACTCATTTGAAAAACTACAACCAAATATACTCAAAAGGGTCTTCTACGGAAGATAGCTATGAGAATTATGCATGAAAATTGTATGTTTTCTTGAGGATGCTTGGGGGCTAGGGCCATTGAGGACATCCGTAGATGAAGAGGCAGCAGCCAGTACCCAGGTCCCAGGGTATAAGAGATGCACACAGGACTGAGTTCTCATCTCAGTCCAAAAGGAAAAGATGAGTGCTGGAGCTCAGCTTTGGCCCTTTCAGATATTAAAGGATGCAACTGCGTTGACTGCATCATGTGGAGGGGGCAGTTGCTGGCTTACTTGTTTTTTAAAGACGGTTCATCACTAGCCCCTAACAGCCCCACAGCCCACACTTTGCTCACTAACAACGACTTCACAAACTTTAGAGCTGTGCTGTTCAACATGGTAGCCACCAGCCACATGTAGCTCTTTAGATTTAACTAAATACAATTTAAAATGTAATTCCTTGGTTGCACTAGCCACTTTTCAAGTGCTTAATAGCAACACAGAGCTAGTGACTACCATAATTCTACAACACAAATATAGACTGTTTCTATCATTACATGAAGTTCTATTGGACAGAGCTATTCTACAAGACCCGACCCAGGTTTGAGAACAGGACACTTTCTGACATACTCTTGCCAAAATAATAGAACTTGAATTTTAACAAGACTGTGATTCACAGGAAATGCAGAAACTGGAAGAATATGTAAAAGTGGCTGGGCACAGTGGCTCACACTTGTAATTCCAGCACTTTGGGAGGCCGAGGTGGGCAGATCATCTGAGGTCAGGAGTTCGAGACCAGCATGGCCAATATGGTGAAACACCGTCTCTACTAAAAATACAAAAATTAGCCGGGCGTGGTGGTGGGCACCTGTAACCCCAGCTACTCAGGAGACTGGAGAATCACTTGAACCCGGGAGGCAGAGGTTGCAGTCAGCCGAGATTGCATCACTGCACTCCAACCTGGGCGACAGAGCGAGACTCCGTCTCAAAAAAGAAAACAAAACAAAAAACCCACACTACAGAGAAACAATCAGCAAAGTGCAGGCTGTGGGAAACTCAAAGAGACAATTCCATTTCTAAAAGAAAAAAAAAAATCCAGAAAAAAGAGACAAAAGAGGAAACCCAGAAATACTTTTTAAGATACATCAAACAATAACAATGTGCGGATCTTACTGGAATAGATTCAAACATAAAGCTATAAAAGTGTGTATGATAAGCATGAGATAACTGGAATTTGAACACTGCCTAATTGATGAGATTAAAGGTGAATATTTTATTTATTTACTTCAGATATGATCATGGTTTTGTGGTAATGGCACGGTAAAACGTCCTTATCATTTAAAAATGTGTACTGGGATATTTACCAAATAAATGATACAATGTCTGGGATTTGCATCAAAATAATTTGGTTGGGGGGATGAATGGGTGTGTGGATGGGATAGGATTGGCCATGGATTGATGATTGTTGGTTGTCACTGATGGGTCTAGAGGTGTTCATTTGATTATTCTGACTACTCTTGCATATGTTCAAAATTCTCCATAATGGGAAGTTAGAAACAAAACTGAGTGAGTCTGCCATTTGATCCAGCAATGCACTCCTTGGTATTTACCCAAAAGAGTTCAAAACTATGTTCACACACAAAAAACCTGCATATAGATCTTTACAGGAGCTTTATTCACAATTGCCAAAATTTGAAGGTAAGCAGATGACCTTCAGTAGGTGCATACGTAAACTGTGGTACATCTAGACAATAGAATATTATTCAGCTCTAAAAAGAAATGAGCTATGAAGCCACAAAAGACATGGAAGACCCTGTAATGCATATTATTAAATAAAAGAAGCTGATGTGCAAAAGCTACATATCACATGATTCCAACTCTATGACATTCTGGAAAAGGTAAGATGAAAAAGAGCAGTGGGGAGAAGAAGGGATGAAAAGGTGGAGTACAGAGGAAGTTTAGGGCAGTGAGAGCACTCTGTATGATACTACAGTGCTGGATACACACCACTACACACTTGTCCACGTCTATAGAATGTACAACACACCACTACACACTTGTCCACGTCTATAGAATGTACAACACACCACTACACACTTGTCCACGTCTACAGCATGTACAACACCAACAGTAAACCCTAACGTAAACTAAGGACTGTGGGTGATGATAACGTATTGATGTAGGTTCATCCAATGTAACAAATGGACCATGTTGGTGGGAATGTTGATAATGGCATCAGCTGTGCATGTGTGGAGGCAGGGGATATATGGCAAATCTCTATACCTTCTGCTCTATTTCACTGTGAACCTAAAACTGCTCTAAAACAAAGTCTATTTAAAAAAAAACAAAAACCTACAGTGAGATACTAAATATATAGTAAAGCAGGAGCACAGTGCAGAGAGTTAGAGAATGAAGATTGTCCCTACCTGAATTCTTTCTCCAGGCACTCCACAGGGACATTGCCCTTGGCCTTGGCTTTCCTCAACAGTCCTTGGAGAGGATCTGCTTCATGCACAGCCCTGAGCAAAGGCATCTGGAAACCAGAAAACACAGGATGGGAAATGAAGCGTGGTATGAATAAACCCAGGCCCAGGGATTTCTGAAGCAGGTCACCCCCACTTTGTGCATATGAATGTCTCAAACCCAATAGCACCATTCTGAGAAGTAGAGAAAAAGGAGGACTTATCCGAACTCCACGCAAAAGTGGAGTTCGGATAAGTCACCTGGATGCCTGTTTGGACACTTTTTAGCAGGAGAAAGAACTTTACATGCTACACCACAGTGTGAGTCCTGTGGAAACAGGTAAGTTGATGAGAGAAGTGGCTGTTTCACCATGGTCAGCCTTAATGACCCAATGGAGTTTCACTCCACAGATCATTTGTGACACCTTTAAGGGAGGGAGGAACGTGACAAAAGTAGGAATTAATATCTATTAAGTGGTCACTGTAACTGGTGTTCTGTGAGTGTTGGCTAGATATTTTTTATGATGCAACATTATATGGTTTTCCTCATGTGTTTTTCCTTTCCTTTCTGTAATCGTTGACCCAAGGGATTATAAATGGAGGCGGCCTGAAAATCTCCCTGACAATCATCTCCCAGGAATCTAAGCCGCAAGACCCTAGAGGATTCAAGAGCAGGAATGGGGTCTTTGCCAGAAGTAGGGGGTGCAGCAGAACTCCTCCTTTGGTCTCCCCTCCCCTAAGTGTTCCCTAGCTTAGCAGAGGAGTGGGAAGAGTAAGACCAGCGGGCCTCTCCTGGCAATGCCACAGAGGAAGGGGCAGGATCCAAGAGGAGCAGCCGCATGTCCATCCAGACAGAGCAGACGCCAGGGGTCTCCGAAGGTCCCCTACCTGAGTGGGTCCTGAATTCTTTAATGAGCTACACTCAAATCTCAGCACTTTGGGAGCCCAAGGCAAAAGGATTGCTTGAGCTCAGGAGTTCAAGACCAGCCTGGGCAACATAATGAGACTTCGTCTCCACAAAACATTTAAAAATTAGCCAGACATGATGGCACACACTTGTAGTCCCAGTTATTCAGGAGGCTGAGGTGGGAGGATCACTTGAGCCCAGAAGATCGAGGCTGCAGTGAGCCATGACTGTGCCGCTGCACTCCAGCCTGGGTGACAGAGTGAGACCCTGTCTCAAAAAAAGAAAAAGAAAAGAAAAAAAGAGCTACACCCGGAGCTGTGTAGACATGGCTCTTGGTTCTTGGCAGTAACTTGGATCGCCCTGCCTCATGTAATTTTGGCATTACAAGGTATTCCTGAGCTTGGCACACATCTGGGAGGAGTCTCAAGGAGGAAGACTGTGGTTATCATGTCTGCTTGTCTAAGAAAAAGAAACTTTCTACTGAAAACTGCTATAGGAAATGACAAATAACAGAAAAGAAAATAATTATTGCTTTCAAACATCTGAGCTGGTGACTGATGCATAAAGTACAACCAATAGGCTATCCCATGCATTTTAATCCTCCAACACCCTTATGAAGTAAAAGGCCCTCTGTCGTATGTGATTCATTCTTTCACTGATTCATTCTAGCCACAGCCACTGAGTCCCTTGGGACCCAGGCATTCTCCTTGGTGCAAAAGAACAGGGAACAAAACAGATGAAGTCTCTGTCCTCATAGAGCTTTCAGTCTAACGGGATAATAAAAAAAATACACAAATAAACTAACAAGATCAATACAAACTGGGACAGACACTGCTCACATCACATCATAACCTGGATGATGTGATCAAGAATTCTTGGCCCATGAACAGGATAAACAAGATTGGGAAGGCCTCTCCAAGGAGGTATTTTATGAGCTAAGACGTCAAGCATGGGAATAGCCTAGCCATGCAAAGAGTTGGGAGACAAAATAGAAAAAACAGGAACTGCAAAGACTTGAGAACACATTTGAGAAATAAAAAGGAAGGCAGTGTAGTCAGCCTCTGAAGAGTGAAGGTGAAGACTGGGGAGGGGAGATTGGAGGGAGAAGTGAGATCATTCAGAATCTTGCAGAGCAAGATAGAGAGCTTGAATTTTATTCTTAAAACAATGGGAAGCCATGGATTAATTTTAAGTAGGGGATTTGCCTATGACTGGTGCATGGATTAAATAAATTAATATATGTAATACACTTAGAACAGTGGCTGGCAGACAAAGTACTGTAAAACATTCTTATTTTTATCCTCATTCTTAGTGTTAAAGATAGAGAAGCACCAGGTAGACCAGTTGAGAGGCGATTTTCATAGTCCTTTTTGGAGGTGAACTAGGGTAATGGCTGTGAAATTGAGGAGAAATTGATGTACATAACAAAATTGTAACTCAGGCACAATAAATAGGACTTTCTGATGATTAAGGAAAAAAAAGGAATGGAGGACTCCTGGGTTTCTGTCATGTCATCTGTCAGATCCATTAATTAGTCTTAAGAAGACCGTAGAAGACACCAATTCAGGAGGAAAAAAATCAAAAGTTCCATTTCATTCTGTTGAGTTTGAGATGCCTATCAGATGTCTAAGTGGGAACATCAAATTTGTTGTTATCCCTGTTGTACCATGGAAAAACTGAAGCTCCTTTACAATGAGGAAGCTGAGATTCATGTAATCTGCTCAAAGTTGAACAGTGGTTGAGAGGTAGAGTCAAGCCTGGGATCTAGGCTAAGAACCCCTTAAAACCAGAGATCTGGAGGCCGGACGCGGTGGCTCACGCCTGTAATCCCAGCACTTAGAGAGGCCGAGGCGGGAGGATCACGAGGTCAGGAGATCAAGACCACCCTGGCTAACACCATGAAACCCCATCTCCACTAAATATCCAAAAAAAAAAAAATTAGCTGGGCGTGGTGGCAGGCGCCTGTAGTCCCAGCTACTCAGGAGGCTGAGGCAGGAGAATAGCGTGAACCCGGGAGGCGGAGCTTGCAGTGAGCTGAGATCCGGCCACAGCACTCCAGCCTGGGCGACAGAGCGAGACTCTGTCTCAAAATAAATAAATAAATAAATACATACATAAAACCAGAGATCTCATTCTCTCACAGTTAAACACCTGTAGGTGGAGTCCCAGGTTCCTTGTTGATGTAACTGGAACCAAGAATCAATGACAGCAGTACCATCAGTACTGATATGGTTTGGCTCTGTGTCCCCACCCAAATCTCATCTCAAATCGGGAGGGACAGACCTCCAGGGAGGGAGCTGATGAGAGGTGATTGATCCTGGGGGTGGTTTCCCTCATGCTGTTCTCGTGATATGTGAGGGAGCTCTCATGACATTGGACGTTTAAAAGTGGGCAGTTTCCCCTGAGCTCTCTCTCTCTCCCGCCGTTTTGTGAAGAACAGATCTACTTCCCCTTCTCCTTCCACCATGATTATAAGTTTCCTGAAGCCTCCCCAGTCATGCAGAACTGCGAGTTAATTAACCCTCTTTTGTTTATAAATTACCCAGTTTCAGGTAGTATCTTTATAGTGGTGTGAAAACAGACTAATACAAATACAATCATCTACAAGTCACCTGCACATGGCTGGAATTCCAGAAACCCCAGGGCAGTACATGAGCCAGCAACAGAGGCCATGAAATGTCATTTGACTCTTGGTGGGCAGATAATTCACCTAGGCAAGAAGGAAAGGCCAAGCAAGAATTGTGTTCAGTTAAAGGGGGTGACATTAGCTTACTAGGCCTTAGTTTCCTATCTGTAAAATAGGCATGGAAACCTATCTAATACACACAGTGTTGGGTCTGATATAAAGGATTATTGAAAAAAAGAAAGAAAGAAAGAGCTGGAGTATGTGCTTCACATGCCTTCCAAGGGCTACATGTTCTTTAACCCTTATCATCAAAATAAAGTTTAAACCGGGAGGCTGGGGGAGACAGACATGGGGAGTTAATGTTTAACGGATACAGGGATAATAACAGACTGCTGGAGATGGATAGTGGTGATGGTTGCACAACAATGAGAGTATACTAACGTCACAAAACTGTACACTTAAAAATAGTTAAAAGGTAAATTTTATATTATGTATTTTTTACCACAGTAAAAGAAAATTTGCTTATATTATTGAATCAAAGTTGGCTTAACATACTTTTATTGTGTTTACCTCATATAGAGCTAGGTGGTGAGTCAGACTCATTTGTGAGCCCTTCACACTGGTTCTTACTTGGACAGGAAAGGTGCTGGAATCAAGAAATAAGCTATAAATAAAACCATGGATGTTGTTTTTTAACTTGAATTAGGGGCTAGATTTCAAATTGCATCTTATTTTATCTGAACAGGATCATTTTGGGCAAGCAAGCATCTGTCTAGGTTAGTTTATGATCCCCCTGAGGGCCAAGCTATGCCTTTGCCTGTCTTTGCAGTATTTTCTCAGTGCCTCACATATGAAAGTGCTGTTACACTGCCAGGAAAATTGACTAGAGAATTCTAATGATGGTATAAGTCACCGTTAGAGAAAGAAAGAGAGACAAAACTAAAGAGAGACAAAACTAGAGTGCCCACCATCCAAAACTCTTATGGAACTGAGGTAGGAGGCAGGACTCGACTCCAGAGGCAGGGTTCAGACACAAGACCAGATTGAGGACTAGCTAAAACAGGGCTGGGGCAGAAGCAGCTTTCCAATCAGACATGCCCACCCGGGAGTTACCACCCCTTTCCATGGCAATGGTCCAATGACCCAAAAATTACTGCCCCTTCCCTAGAAATTTCTTCATAAACTACCAATTAAAAGTGGGTATAGATATGACTGCAAGACTGTCCTGAGTTGCTACTTTCTGCCTACCAGGTAGCCCTGCTCTGCAGGAGCGGTCACGGAGCTGATACACCATCAGTGCAGTAACACTGCTACCTCAATAAAGCTGTTTTCTTCTACCTCTGGCTTGCCTTTGAATTATTTCCTGGGCAAAGCCAAGAATCTTCATGGGCTAAGTCCCACTTTGAGGCTCACTTGTCCTGCATTAAAACCATCATAAGTCAGGGACGCCCTTTTCTGTACTACAAACAACTCTACACACATAAAATTGACACTTAGAGGACATGAACCAATTTCTCACAACTCACCCAAAATGAAATTGATCATTGGAAAATCTGAATAGCCCTACAACTACTAATGAAATTGAATTTGTAATTTAAAAATTCCCAAAAAAGAGATCTCCAGGTCCAGGTGGTTTCATTGGAGATTGTTTAATGAAGAACTAGTATTAATTCTACATAATCTCTTCCAGAAAATAGAAGAGGAGGTTATACTTACCAATTCATTTTATGAAGCTTCTATTACCCTGATACCAAAACCAGATAAAGACAATAAGGCAGTATAAAAAGGGAGAAGGAAAAAAAAAAACACACACAGACCAATATCCCTTATGAATTTAGATGCAAAACTTCTTGACAAAATATTAGCAGAAAAAATTCAGCAATACATAAAAATAATTATACACTATGATGAAGTGGGCTTTATCCTCAGATACGCAAAATCAATTGATATTTGAAAATCAATCAATAGGATCTACCATATTAATAAGTTAAAAAAGAAAAAAGTCACATGATCTTATCAATTGATATAGGAAAATCATTTGACAAAATCCAATACTCATTCATGATAAAAATTCCCAGAAAAACAGGAATAGAGAAGAACTTCTAGAACTTGATAAAGAGCATCTACAAAAAAACTTATAGCCAAAATTATACCTGATGGTGAAAGACTGAAGGCTTCTCCTTCAAGACTGAAATCAGACAAAGACATCTGCATGCATCATTAATCCAATATACTACTGGATATTCTAGCCAAGACAATAAGGCAAGAAAAGTAAACAAAGGCATATAGATTGGAAAGGAAGAAAGAAAACTGCCTCTACATGCAGACAGATTTTCCTACACAGAAGATCTCAAGATAGCTACCAAAAAAAATTCCTAAAACTAATAAGTGACTTCAGCAAGGCTTCAGGATATAAGATCCACATATAGGAATTAATTGTGGGTCTATATATTATGAATAAACACAGGGTAACAAATTTTAAAACACTATCATTTACAGTAGCTCAAAAAACAAAGGAGGTGTAAACCTAACAAAATACGTATAGGACTTCAAAATACTGATGAAAGAAATCAAAGACATAGTATATCTCACATGGACATGGACTAGAACCCTCCACATAGTAAAGATGTCAATTTTCCCAAATTAAAGAAAGATTTAGGGTAGTTCCTACCAAAACACTGCCAAGATTTTTTTATAGATACAGATGAGATTATTCTAAAATTTATATGGAAATGCAAAAGAAACTAGAAGAGTTAAACAATTTTGAAAAAGAATGAAGTAAGAAGAAACAGTCAGCTCGATTTCAAAACTTATATTAATCAAAACGTACATTAATCAAGATTGTAGCATTGGCAGAAAGACAGACACACAGATCAATGGAATAGAATAAAGAACCCAGAAGCAGACACATAAATATACTCAACTTTTTGACAAAAGTGCCACCCATTTAACGGAGGAAGGATAGTCTTGTCAGTAAATGGTGCTAAAGTAAGTGGACATTCACCAACGAAAAAAATAAAACTTGATTTAAGTTTATACCTTATACAAAACTTGACACAAAATGTATTATGGACTTAAATGTAAAACTTTTGGGAAAAAATTTAGGAGGAAATCTTCAGTATCTAGGGCTAAGTAGAGTTCATACACTAGATGTCAAAGCACAATTCATAAAAGAAAAAAGTTGATAAACTGAACTTCACCAAAATTAAAAACTTTTACTCTGTGAAAATTCCTGGTAAGAAAATGGAAAAAACAAAATACAAAAAAAAAAAAACAAAAAAAAAAAAACAAGCTACACACTGAGAGAATATATTTACAAATCACATATCTCACAAGAGACTAGTATCTAGAATGTATGCAAAATTCTGAAAACTCAGTAACAATAAAGCAAGCGGTATAATTAGAAAGTGGGCAAACAACATAAACAGATATTTCACCAAGGAGGAAATATGGATGGCAAATAAGCACATGAAAAGTTGTTCCGCATCATTCACCACTAGGGAAATGCAAATTCAAACCATGGTGAGATATTGCTACACACCTAGTGTGAATGACATAAATAAAAATTTATGATAACACCAAATGCCGAGGAAGATATAGAGAAACTAGACCACTCATACATTGCCGATGGGAGTGCAAAATGCTGCAGCCACTCTGGAAAACAGTTTGGTGGTTTTAGAAAAAAAATTAAACATCAACTTTGATATGGCCCAGCAATTATAATCTTGCACATTTATCCCAGAATAATGAAAACTCACGTTCACACAAAAACCTATCCATGAATATTCATAGCTGCTTTATTCTCAATAGCCAAACATTGGAAGCAAGCTAAATGTCCTTCAATAGGTAAATGGCTAAACAAACTATTAGTATAATGACATCATGAAGTAATACTACCCAGCAGTGAAGAAATGAACTGCTGGCCCATGCAACATCTTGGATGAATTTTCAGAGAATTATGTTAAGTGAGAAAAGTCAATCCTACCAGGGTACATACTGTATGGTTCCACTTATATAACATGCTTGAAATGACAAAATTATAGAAATGGAGAACAGATGAGTGATTGCCAGGAGGTTGTGGACAGTGAAGATAGAAGGGAACTAGGTGTGTCTACAAAAGAGGGACATGAGAGATGCCTGTGGAGATGGAAATGTTCTGTATTTTCACTGCATCCACGTCAATATCCTGATTGTGACATTGAACTACAGCTATGCAAGATGTCATCATTGGGAGAAACTGGGTAAAGGGTTCAAGGAATATCTCTGCATTATTTCTTACAACTGCATGCGAATCTACAATTATCTCAAAATAAATAGTTTAATTTTAAAAGTTTTGTTCATTAATTTGCTCAAATATGTATTGAGCCACGTGTGCATTAAAACCAAATGGACTTCCACAGTTTACAGGGGACATTTCAGCAGTGGGATTATAAAACAAGATATATGGGCTTGCCTATGGGCTGGAGAAAGGATTTTCTTGGAGGGCAAATTCAAATTGTGAAGCAGAAAAACATGTTCAGTCAGTTCTTCAGCAAAGAGGGAGTGGTGTGTTGGTAAAATTCTCTGTTGCTGCACCCAGATGTTCCAAAATGATGGGCTGGCTGAGGTGTGATGTTCTCAGAAGACCACCTTCCCCACCTCGGGTCAACCTGCACCCTACACTCTCAGTTTGCTCTCTCAGGAGAGAATGAGCCCTTCAGAGCCTGTGCGATGTAGGCTGTTAGGTTTCTGGGCTCCCAGTGGAACCTGTCCAAATTAGCTTCAGCCCAGAGCGTGATGGGAGTGAGGGCAGGTGGCCCCAGGTTGAGAGCACAGGCTTTGGAGACATATATACCTGAGTTTTTGTTCTTTTTTGTCCACCTATTGGTGTATAATCTTGACCAAATTACCTATCTTTCCTAAACCTGTTTTTCATCCACAAAGTGAAGTATCTACTTCCTGAGCTGGTTCTTTCATTTGTTTAATACATTTTAATAGCACACCTAGAATGGGTCAGTGACTCTTGTAGAGACTAGAGAAATCACAATAAACAACACAGAAGAAAGGAAGGGAGGAAGGGAGGGAGGGAGGAAGGAGGGAAGAAAAGAAGAGAGGAAGGTAATCTTGAGGGTATTCAGATAATAAATGAAATAAATACAATATATAGTATATTCAATAGTGATTAATACTTTCCAAAGGGAAAAAAAGCAGAAAAGGAGGCTAAGCTGTGCTGAGGAATGAAGAGAGGGTTTGATTTTAAAAAGCATAAGTCCTCATTGAAAAGGTAACAGTTTGAGCTCAAGTTATTATGAACGGAATGAGAAGGCCATGCAGCTAGTTGCAAGTTTTAATGAGAAAAAGAGAGGATTAAGTGAGATAGTATTGGTAATAGGCTTTGTATAATATAATGCTTTGTACACTGAAAATGTTCAATAAATGTTAATAAGAGAGACACTGAAAGGAAAATTAATTATAGACCAGTAGAATAAATTCTACCCATAATACCGTAAATGGAGGTGGCTTCAGATGTCATAAAACTACTTAGTACTTGCAGAACCCTGCCTGACTGCCCTATCATCTGAGGTTATGTCTTGAAGCCTGGTCCACGATTCACCTGCATCCAGCATCACTTGGGTGCTTGTTAGGAAAGCACATTCTCAGGCCTGCTGAATCAGTCTCTGTAGGTGGAGCCCAGGAGCACTCATGCTCACTAGCTCTTTAGGGAATTCTGATGATGGTAGATTTTGAGAACCATCAGCCTAGAGGGAACAGGCCCACTTATCATGTGACCTTGAGAATGGCACTCCTGACAATGTCCACACATATCTCAATCCTTACACTATGGTAAGTACAGTCATGTGTCACCTAATGGCAAAGACACGTTTTGAGAAACACAACTGCAGGTGATTTCATCATTGTGCAAACATCATAGAGTGTACTTCTACACATCTAGAAGGCATAGCCTCCTACACACCTAGGCTATATGGTATGGCCTATGCTCCTAGGTTACAAATTTGTCAGCATAGTACTATGCTGAATACTGTAGGCAACTGAAACACAATAGTAGCTATTTGTGTACCTAAACATATCTAAACATGGAATAGGTACAGTACAAATACAGTATACAATATTTCATTTTAGAGCTGAGTGCAAGGGCTCATGCCTGTAATCCCAGCACTTTGGGAGGTCAAGGCTGGCAAGATGATCACTCAAGAGTTTGAGACCAACCTGGGCAACATAAGACTGTGTCTTTTAAAAATGAAAAAAAATTATTTAAAAAATTACTTTTTTAACAATATACCTTTATAGGGCACTTGCCATGAATGGACCTGACAGGACTGGAAGTTGCTCTGGGTGAGTTCACAAGTAAGTGGTGGGTGAATGTGAAGGCCTAGAGCATGACTGTGTGCTATTGCAGATGTTATAAACACTGGACGCTTAGGTTACCCTAAATTTATTTTTTAAATTTCTTTCTTCAATAATAAATTAACCCTAGTTTACTGTAACTTTTTTACTTTATAAAGTTTTCTTTTTCTTTCTTTTTTTTTTTTTTTTTTGAGACGAAGTCTTGCTCTGTCGCCCAGGCTGGAGTGCAGTGGTGCAATCTCGGCTCGCCTCCTGGGTTCAAGCAATTCTCCGCCTCAGTCTCCCAAGTAGCTGGGATTACAGGCACTCACCACCACACCCAGCTAATTTTTGTATTTTTGGTAGAGACAGGGCTTCACCGTCTTGGCCAGGCTGGCCTTGAACTCCTGACCTCATGATCCACCTACCTCGGCCTCCCAAAGTGCTGGGATTATAAGCATGAGCCACCACGCCTGGCCTAAAGTTTTCTTTTTTAAGCTTTTTGACTCTTTTATAATAACATTTAGCTTGAAACCCAAACACATTTTACAGCTTTACAAAAATTTTCTTTATATCCTTTTCTACAAGCTTTTCTATTTTTTAAGCTTTTACTTTTACTTTGTAAACTTTTTTGCTAAAACCTAAGACTAAAAACACACCTAGACCTACGCGGGGTCAGGATCATCAATATCACTGTCTTCCACCTCCACATCTTGTCCCACTGGAAGGTCTTCAGGGACAGAAACACACGTGGAGCCATCCTCTCCTAGGATAACAATCCCTTCTGCTATTATACCTTCTGAAGGACCTGCCTGAGGCTCTTTTACAGCTAACTTTTTTTTTCAGTATAGGTACACTCCAAAATAATAATAAAAAGTATAGTATTGTAAATACATAAATGAATAACATAGTCATTTATTATCAAGTATTACGTACTGCACATATGTGTGTATGTGCCCGATTGTTACACGGCCAGCATCGCAGGCTTGCTTCCGCCAGGATCACCATGAACAAGTGAGTAATGCCTTGTGCTATGACATTACCACAGTTACCATGTCTCTAAGTGACAGGATTTTTTCAGCTCCACCCTAATCTTATGGGACCACTGTCAAATTCTAGCCCTGTCTTGACCAAGACATTGTTATCTGGACAATGACTATTATTTTTCTATTTGTCATAAGGGGCACTGAGCCTCAAAGAATTCAGGTGGGCCTGGAACGCAAACCCAAGTCAGTTAGCCTCTCAACCTCCCGTTCCTCCCACTGCCCTCCTGGCTTCGCTTGCGGGGAACACAAACGGGCAGCAAGGAGGGGGTGTCCGTTACCCTGGGGCTCCTTGAACCCAAGACCTACAGCTCTCTGCAGCATCCCCATGCAGACACAAACGCTCAGTTTCCTCTACTCAGAGATTATGGAACACACAACTTAAAAAAAAAAAGAAAAGAAAAGAAAAAAGGAGTGGCTTGCTCACCTAAAGGTCAGTTTTTTTGCTTATGATAATTTGTGTTAAAAACCAAAGGGACCGTCATAAAACAAATCAGGCCTTCATCTCGGCCTTCACAGGTCTGTCAATCCCCGCCGGGGCCTGGCATCCGCGCTCTTGGAACATCGATGCTGGACCATGCGCTTCCCAAAACCTCCTACGCCAGAGCCAGGGCCCTCCGCGGTCCTGCAGGCCTATTCAGTTTGTGCAGTGGAGGGGAGGGGACACAGTTCCCGGGGTTAAGAGCTGGCAGTGGGGCGCGCAGAAGCCCAGCTACCACCGCCAGGGACAGTCATTCAGAGCTCCGTGTGGGTCGCTTTTGTGCCGGTGGGTGAGGCTTCCCACCATCGGTTCCGGTGACTTGGAATGCCAAGGGCCTAAACTTAATTAACTTCTCCGGGCCGGGACTTTTCCATCTCAGCCCGCATCCTGCTTCGTGGGGCGGCGGGATGCAAGGGCTCCCTGCACAAACAGAAGGCCAGGGACCTTAGTGGGAGCATCGGCAAATACAACAGGGCCAGTGGCATCCTCATTAAACTCTGATTAGCAAGTGGACTTGATCCAGGCCAAATCAGAGCTGAATGAGATTTCTTTCTTTCTTTCTTCTTCTTTTTTTTTTTTTTTTTTTTTTTTTTTTTTTTTTTTTTTGCTGCCAGTTGATCAGATGTAGGGCAATTAAGAACCCCCCCACACCTCCAGCTCTTGTATTTTTTTGAAGCGGGGACTCAATACCAGTCAAGCGCATAAAGACACTATTGTCCTAAGAACAATATTCCCCACCTAATCTCCAGCTTCTGGCAATTTACTTTTTCTCCCAAGCAGATTTAGAAAACTTAAAAAAAAAAAAAAAAAAAAAAAAAAATCTTTGAAAGAGTATGGGGGAGGAATACTCCATGGTATCTAATCCTATCGCAAAGTGGGAGTTTTCTTGTTCCATTCAGCTTTTCTCTGAATGAGCCCTGGATAAATAAACTACTGCATGGTCACATGGAGGCAGAGACCGTGAGGATCCAATTATGCATATGGAGGCGTGTGCATTCTGGTTTGCAAATCAAACACAAAGAGTGCAGCACAAGCTCCCTGAAACCAGTCCTCACTACACATTTACAAACCTTCAAGGTGAGATTTGCTTTTGTTAAGTGCTTAAGGGCAATTATGACCTTTCTTTAATTTTCTGCTGGTAATTAGACTCCCAGTCCAGTCCAACCTGGTCTGTACCTGGAAGGCAGCTTGGTGTGATAGTCCTCAAAGTCAGCCAGCCTTGGGGGGGATTCCTGAGAACTCAGAGAACTTTTTCAGCCTGAGGGCCAACAAGTCTGACAGGCATACACTGAGACGTTGTGTCGTGTTTTTTTTTTTTTTTTTTTTTTTTTTTGCCTTTAAGGAGAGATGAAAGACAAAGGGAGATGGAGAGAAGAGTAAAGAAAGGGTAAAAGAAAAGACAGAAACTCTGAGTGGAGAAGAAATAAGGTAAGAAAGACAGTGAGGATTATCTATCTAAAACTAAGGGTTTTCTCTTTTATTTTTTTTTTAAAGGGAGCCGGCTCACGTTGCTACTGTATTAACACTTTTATACTCACTCACAGGACTCATGTTAATGAGTCCAGTGCCTCTGGGCCCCCATGCCTCAATGCACTGGACTATTGCATTGAATGAGGAAGCTAAGAGTCTCTCTGAAAAGAAAAACTGAAGAGGAAAGAAAGCAAGGGAACCGAAAAGCCCTGAAAAATAGCTAACCAAAAGCTACACCTTCCACCATGCCCCAGAGGTCAACCAACTTGGCAGGCAAGATAGACCCCGGAAAGAATTGCCAACAGCTCCAACCTGCTTGGACGCGACATGGAAGCCAAGCCAGGAATTCTGCTGCTCATCTCGCGTCTGTGACCGTGATGACAAGATCCATCTCCCACTGGCCAGCGTGGCATCCTCTGGGTCTTTTCTAAGGATAAGCTATTTTTCAACTGGTGAGCTATTGAGAACTAGAAGGCATGCCTACCTGGGGCTGGGGTTAATGATAGTGAGCTGGTGAAAGAACTAGACTGGGAATCTGGGGTGTAGGACTTCATTAAGAAGTATCTGTGTTATTATGGAGAAAACCAGAGGAGCAATGGAGTGAGGCAGGCAACCTCGGTAGTGCCCAGGGTCATCAAAGACCAGCGGAGAAGTTCCAAGTCCAGTAAGAAACAAGAAGTGGAAGTTTTCATCTGTAAATTTAGTCTTTTCTCATGAGATAAATCATTCTTCCCCAAGGTAAAGGTAAAGAACCTATCCTTCTATGACATAAGATTTTAAATCATGTAGATCCCCCTTCAGATCCTGGCCCCGCCACTCACCAGCTAACAGTGTGATGCTGGTAAAAGTCTTTAATCTGTATGAGCCTTAGTTTTTCTCATCTATAAAATAAAGAGAGCCCCTCCTTGAGAGGATTATATAAAATAATGTATGCAAATCACCCAACATGTGCATGTGACTGACACTCAAATCATCTGTATGGGAAATTTAGTCTAATAAATTATTAATATCCAGTGATTACGTTTAAGAGACTGGGTTAGAAAGAGAAGTGAGTACTATTTCCCAAGAAGAATAGCAATATCACTGACAAAATAATAGATTTAAATATAGAGAGGTATGTATGAAAGCATTTCTGTAATTCACAAATGTGATATGCATTAACTGAGTGACCATAACATGTCTTCTACCCAGTCTCCGCTGAGCAGCAGCTATTTGATAGGAGCTGTATATATGAACAAGCACCACGTCCGAAGGACTTACCATTTGGGGGTGACTTAGCAACATAGCGACCCTACAAGGCAGAATGTGGTAAGAGGCAAAGGGGCTGAACAAAGAAACGCAGGAGCGCGTTGAGGAAGGAGAGATTAGTTCCAGATAGGAGGATTAGGAGAGGCTTTAGGTTGGAGCTGGCATTAAACCAAGACTTGAAGCTAGGTAGAAATAAGAAGAAAGGGCATTCTGAGAGGAGGGAACAGCGTGAATGCAGGAAATGCAAGGTATGCCTGAGAAATGGTGAGAGGTACCGCCTGGCAGGAGCGAGGCTGTATAGATGGGTGAGGTCCTCCAAGGGCTCAATTGTCGGGAGAGTTGGACCTTTATCTTGTCAGCAGTGGACAGAACAGAGTTGTGCTTGACTAATATCCCTCCAGAAGCACACATGTGGATCACAGGTGGGAAGACACCAAAAGCTAGGAACCAGCAGAGGCCTTTGCAGCAAAAGGAAAAATAACAGCCTGAAGCTGGGTTATGGGGATGCTTATAAGGGTGTGGATTCGTACATATCAGGGCACTGTCATCAAGAGGACTGGCATTGTATTGAATGTGCAGGGTGAGGTAGAGGGAAAAGGTGTAGAAAACATTGAGAATCTGAACACTGGCAACCGCAACGGGCCAGAAATGTTATTCTGTAAACACTGAGATCGGAAGACAATTGGAAAGGTCAATATATTCAATTTGGGACATCCTAAGTGCAAGGTTTTTGTTTAGGGACATCCTAAGTGCGAGGTTTTTATTTAAGTATGACATCTCAGCCAGTCACTTGTCAGATGCTACTGCTATATACATCACTCAGAGCAGCAATTAAGCCGGGGGCCTACCTTGAAAATTAGGATGTTTGGGGTCAAGTCAGAAAAACAGATATGCATACAGGTCTCTTACACCAAAGGAACTTCATGCCACAAACTAACACAAAGATGAAATAAGAGCTGAGAAGCCAAACGGGAGATGCTGAGGCAACCTAAAGCTCAGAAGAGCACAAAGCTGATGCCTCCCCTTAGGCTAGAGGGACAAGGAGTGGTGGAGGGCTCACCAGAGCCCAAAAGCTTAAGCCACCTAGCAGGACTTAGCAGGAGTTAGGGCTAGACCCACAGAGCAGGAGGAGAAGGAGGTATTGCAAAACCTTTGTGCACAACAAAAAAGAGGTCCTCTCATTTTTCTCTCATGCACAAGGAGTAGGGCTTGTAGGCATGAAAAGTTTCTTGCAGAGGGAGGAAAGGTGCTTTGGAGAAGAGAAGGAAGGAGAGCAAGTACTATAGGATGACCCAGAAAGAGCTGGCAGCAGCATCCCAGTGCCTGGGATGAAAGCCTGGGACGGAGGGGAGAGTGAGTGCCTGTAAGTTCTTGACCTCCCTACCCCAGAGGGCCATGGTAAGTCGGGGAAAGAAGAGGTGCCCACAGCTCCCCCATTCCTCTATGCATCTCCTGAAATCAGTGCCCAGCAGCATCCACAGTGTCAAAGCTGGACGGGTGGCTTCTGACCTCACATCCACACACAGTCCTGTCATCCCAGGTACTCTCCACAGTCCTGGGGCCATGGCACAGTAGAGTGACTTTGTCCTCATTTCGCCATTGTGCTTTTTGTCACTAAGGGAATCTGCCCCATTTATGTTCCTGCTACCCCATTCTCAAGGAGAACACCCATGAGCTACAGTGCATCAGTGGTTTTGAAACGTCTGTGTATGACCTTTCTCTGACGCTTCTCTTTTTGTGTGTGTGGTTTGAAAGTCCAGTGATTCTCAGGACTCTTATTAAAGCTTTTTCAGAGATATCCATTGAAGTGGGTTGGGGAATTCCTAGAAAAATGATGATATTAAAAGGTCATATCCAGAGGGGACCCAAAGGTCATCTAATCCAGTGTTTCCCAGATGTTCCCATGACCATCACCTGGGGCTTTTAATAGAATCTTACATTCCCAGGCCTTACCCCAGATCTACTGAATCGGATCCTCCAGGTAAGTCCTAAGATCATGCAAGTTGAGAGAACATTGATTTAATGCAACTTCTTCATCTCAACAAGGAGGCCCAGAGAGTGAGGTGATCCAACACCTTCATCTCAACAATGAGGCCAAAAGAGGTGAGGGGCTTCCCCCAAGAATTCACAAATTCTGTCTGGAAGAAATGGGATGAGAATCCGGGTGCCCACAGTCTGAGCCCAGTTTATCTTCTGATAAAATATCCCAGGAGAGGAAAGTGCTGTAGATGGATAAAATGCAAGGTTGATTGACCAAGACTTTTGGAGTTTTTTTTTTTTTTTTTTCCATCAGGCCTGATTTTCACTATATATTATTCATTAAAAAAGAAAATATAGCAATTTTTCAAATCTGTTTCTGTATATACCTCAGAAAGCAGGCTGACCCAGATATATACATATATACACACACACACACATATACATATATACCTATATATGTATATGTATGTATAGGTATATACACATATATGTATATGTATATATGTATATGTGTATGTATATGTGTGTGTGCACACACACACATATATATAAAAACATGCCCAGGACCTACAACTATCAAGTGGCAAGAAACTATCGGGTGAATGAATGAGTGCCAGTATCCCAAGAATTGACTGGACTGCTGGTTTTCTGATCCAGAAAGTCATGGTCACATATATTTTCTGCTCAGAGGCAAGCCTTTCACTCTGGAGATTCTGAGTCTACAATGGCAGGAGTGCTGGTTTGCTGTGCTTTCTAAACCAGCCCTGTGAAGGGAAGGATTTTTGTGTGGCTATTCTTCTTAAAAAACCTGTGAATGGTTCTTTTACCAGCATTTCCCGAGTATGGAAGTGTGGGCGAAGAGATTCTCAGAGTTAATTAACCACCCACACCTCCCTCCTTCTTGTTTGCCCAGCTCATTCAAACACATAAATGCCACTACAAACAACCACTAAATCTACAGAGGCTTGTTCTGGCTGTCAAACACAGCCGTAAAAATAATATGCCCTCCAGCATGGGAGGGAAGGCAAGAAGGGAAGGCACTCACTAATTTTCAACAATCCCTCCTTAGAGACATAATCTTCAAATAAATATTTAACTTGCTCTGTCTTTGGTCTTAGATTATTTACAAATCAGGCTTTCAAGGCATTTAAAATGATCCTTCCTTGAGCTATTTGCACACCTACAGTTGCCTGGAGGTAGGAATGAGCCTTCCCGAGGCCGGAGGCTGGCCTCCTGCATTACCATACATGGCCTGCGAGCCAGTTAGGAGCAGGCAGGCTCCAAGGCAGCTGGCAGCCTGTGCACTCCGTCAGGTTCACTGCCCTCCGCCATGGTGAATACAGGGGATGGGCAGACCTGCCCATCTGCAGAACCTTGTCATCCAGTGCTCTTAGAGAGAAGTGGGACGCAGATTTTCAATCCTGCAGTCATTCAGAACATCGGGATTAAGAGAAGCAACTCCTGGGACTGAGGAGTTGGAAAAGAAACAGGGCAGGGAACTTGCTGTGAGAAAAAGGTTGGGATGAGGGTTCATGGGCAACTAGAAATGTGTTTGAGTTTAGCAGTGGAGGTAGAGATAAAAGATAACATGAATATATGGTAATACGAAGGGTCATACGAAGGCCTTCCGATCTTCTGATGACATCTTCCAAGAGTAACTGAAACTCTTAAGAGGTTAATAGGTTGTCCAAGGAAAGAAGGCATTTGAAGGCAAATAAGTGTGAACCCACATGTATTCCGCCTTTTGGAGACATGTGAGCAGAGGTTGGTAAACCTTTTCTCTAAACGGCCAAAAAGTACATATTTTCTGCTTTGTGGGCTATTTGGTCACTGAGGTAGCTACTCACCTCTGCCATTTTAGTAAGAATGCAGCCATGGAGAATATGTCAACAAATCAGCATGGCTGTGTTCCAATAAAACTTTACTTGCAAAAGCAGATGGCAGGTCAGATTTGGCCTATGAGCCAAACTTGGCTGTTTCCTTCACTAGAATGTTAAAAGCTCTGAGAAGTCCTGCATTAAAGAAATCTTTTTTTTTAATTGTCTTGTTTTATTTTTGTATTTTACAGAGAGTTTCATTATGTTGCCTAGGCTGGACTCTAACTCCTAGGCTCAAGCAATCCTCCCGCTTCAGCCTCCCAGGTAGCCTGGACTACAAGCATTTGCCACCACACTCATCGAGAAATCTTTAACTTCATCTAATCCAATTTTTTCCTCAATAATTTGGCCATAAAACCCTTCGTTATCCCTACATATCTATCGATATCATGTACTAAGCTAGTGTTCCACAGAGCAATTTCGGAAACAGTATCCTGGGGAATGGACTGGGAAAGAAGAAAAGCTATAGGCAAAAGGTGTAATGCCTTGGTAAGCTAAATATCTAATGCTAGAGCTAAAGCTTTGGTCAATTGAGAAAAAAGATCATCTTCCACTTCTGAATGGGCAGAAAATAAGTAGCAGTAGGAAGAGAGCGATAATCAGAGACCAAAGCAAACTTCAGTGATAGAATCACAAATCTACAGCAGGCCTAAGGAGGCACATGGCACCAACTGGGACACACAGGGCAGGCACAAAATCAAACAGGATAGAGGCTCACAGCCAACATGATTCTGACTGTTGCTCCAGCTCGTGATGGTTCTCAAAGCTGCCTGGAGTACAATGGAAAGCTTATTAGTCAGACAGGCTATTGCTTCAACCAACAATTTCAAACACAACAGACCTTATAAAGTTCCAAGAGGGGTTCCTGGTCAGTGGGAAGCTCTCATCCACACAGTAATTCAGGGAACCAGGCACTTTCTTTGTGTGGCCCTGCCATTCCCTAGGGTATCAGAGTCCTCTGCTGCAACCTCTAATATCTGACCAGCTATCAAGGAAGAGAGAGAGGGCTTGGAGGATGGGGCTGACAGCCTTTATGGCCCAGACAGCTCTGTGAATACCTTCAGGGCCTGCACAAATTGCATTACAGCAGGTGGCCCAAGGCGAAGAGCTTTTGCTTCCCTGAGAACTTCAAGCATAAATATATAGACTCTATAGGTTTGCACACTATAGAGTCTAACTTGAGTCTAACTTGATCTTCTTCTTAATTTCCACTTGCCATGAGCTCCTTTTATTCGGTATATTCTCTTTTAGTGTCTCAAGCTATTTTATATCTTTTTTTTTTTGGCATGGGGAGAAATAATTAAATAAAATGTAATATTAAGTTAAATTTCAAGGGGGAAAAAGAAAAGAAATGCCCATTGCGGTGGAGATCATTGGGAAGAAAGCAGAGTAGAGCTTCCTGAAACTTTCGTGAGCCTTTTTCTTTTCTGGGACAGGAGTCAAGCGTGGGTGGCTGTCTCCAGGTTAGACTCCCAGTGCACTTACTCCACAGGACACGCAGCATCAGCGCCCCATTAGTCCAGAGTCTGACCCAGAGAGAGGAATCCAGAGCTCAGCCCCTTCTTTCAATCATCTCGCCACAGGCACTGACCTCGTTCACAAATAGCTGTGCCCTCTTTGCATGAGTCTGGGGGGATTCTGAACCACAGCCAAGGCGAGGTGGAGGCCATCTTAAGGTGGGCTAGATCCCACCCCCACGGGCAAGAGCGCCACCTTGTGGTCCCTGATCCCCAGCCGCTCACGTTTGACCCAAGCTGGAGCCGACAAGTACAGGCTGAACAAGCCCAGCCGGCAAACGCTAAATTCTAATTAGGAAAAAACAGTGGGGAGGGAGGAGAAGAAATAAATTTAAGTTAGGAAAAGATCTGGAATACTAACTGCTATCTTTCCGAGGAGTCTGTAAGACACATTGGAGGACACAAACTTACGTGTTTCTTTCGATATTTCTAACCTACTGCTAATATTTTTTTCATCAGGGGAACATTTCGTCTTTTAAAAGCTGGGTGTCATGAACTGTGGTTTTAGAAAACAAACTAGAGACAATTGGTAGACCACACATACTTAAAACTGCACGCCCTCTCACCACAAATGAAATCATACTGCACCCCCCTCCTCTCCCACAGAGGTTCCTTTCAGAATGTTAATCATAATACTGAATTTGCCTCCACTAAGTTCTCCATTATTGCTGCATTTCACATAAAATGATGACTAGGAAATGATAAGAATAATTCATACATATACATATTTGTATGCATGCACATACATATATGCATACATATTACATATGTATGTGATATAAGTACATCCTACAAATACATTTCCAAATTACAAATATATTCTCATTTAATCCTCACAACAACACTGTGAGTCAGGAATGGCAGAAATTCCTCCAGTTTTACAGATGAGGAGGCCAAAGTCGTATCGAGCCAGGGAGCCTCAGAGCAGGACCTGGACCCAGATCAGCCGACTCCCCTCCCCTGCCTGCTGCCTCTGATATGATAACAAGAGTGGAGAGTAACAGCCTGCTAGGTGCCAGCGGCATTCACTTCATATATTATGCTTATCCACACTTAGGTCCACAGCCACACTTCCAGCGTAAGTTATTCTTATCTCCTAGTCACTGCTTCCAGGGAATGGGAAGAAAGAAATGAGAACACAGAGATGGCTGAGCTGTAAGCTTCCCAGCAGCCAAGGGCAGGAGGACAGTCCGTGGGTTCAAAGCTGTGTGAGACACACCAGGGCAGACATGGATCAAGTTGCCTTTCCTGTAGTTCTCTATCTGTCCGTAATGTCCCCTCCTGACGTTAGATCTAACCACCCACAACTGTGATGTCAGGAACCTGATACTTTAAGTACAAATCAAACACATGCACACAAACACATACACATTTCGAAAACTGTAAGAGAAATGAGGCAATGATCTGCTTACTCAGATAAAACATTTTTGACTTCCAGAATATATGGATCACTTCAGAGGATGCAGTGTTTTACATCAAATCTATTAAAATGCCAGACCTTCATTCCTTTCCTTCTGCACATTTGACAGGAGGAGAGTCCTGGCGGGCGAACGAGGAAGGTGCTGGGTGAATGCACTGCACCCTGTGCATAGGCATTTCCAGCCATAGCAGGTGCCTGGTGACCTATTCTCGCATCAGTTTATGCCAGGGCAACCTGATTCTCATGCCTCTGTCACATTCCACCAAGTGACTTAGTGTATCCTGGTAGAAAGCTCCACTCCTAAATCTCACAAAGTGAAAAAGATCAGTGTTCTCTACAGAAATGTAGAGGTGTCTGCGAACTCGAAGGCATCTGATAGATACACCCAAGATCTATGACTGTCTCTAAAATTATGGCTGCTCCTACTTTTCTTCTAGAAGCATTACTCTTTTCTTAAGAAATGGTATTAGACTGCCATAACAAAATGCCACTGGCTGGGTGGCTTATACAATTAAAATTTATTTTCTCACAGTTCTGGAGGCTGGAAGTCCAAGATCAAGCTGCCAGCAGGGTTGGTATCAGGAGAGAGCTCTCTTCCTGGCTTGCAGATAACCATCTTCTCACTGTGACCTTATATGGCCTTTCCACTGTGCTCCCAGGAGAAAGAAAAATCTCTCTCTCCCTCTGCTTATAAAGCCACTAATCCCATCAAGAGGTCCCCACCCTCATGAGCTCATCTAACCCTAATTACCTCCCAAAGGGTTCACTTCCAGATACCATCACATTGGGGGTTGGGACTTCAACATATGAATTGGTGGAGTTGGGGGAGAGATAAATATTTAATCTATAACAGAAATTACCATGTTTTTGATGTCAAGAAAACACAACTATTTTTTAAAATGTTACATGACTCTTGCTCCATATGCATGATCAAAGCAAATCTATGTAAAGTGTATTCCTTGAAGGAAAGGAAAAAAGGAATGTACAAAACAAAACAAAACAAAACAAAACAAAAAAAAACACAGAGAAATTAGGACTGGAAATTAGAATTTCTCTCTGGGGCCTCCCAGAGAATTTTATAGACGCCTTTTACAGATGCCTTGTAGAGTCCCATGCTAGAGCTCCTCCAAGTATTTCTTAAGTGCAGTAGCCAATATTGAGAGCCAGCATCATCCTCCTTGTGGAATTGGGTACCCTTTGAATGGTCAATTACTGAGAAACAAGATCATCACCCAGACAAAAAAAGACAATGAAATAAGGCTGGAAACACAGAATGTTGGTTTATACGTTGAGTCAGTGACTGCATGGAAGCCACAAGACAGGCTGTGATCTTCCTCCCATGTTCTTGATGTCCTTGTCACACCCTGTTATGGGCTGAACTGTGTTCTCCCAAAATTTGTACATTGAAGTCCTAACCTGAATCTCTCAGAATGTGACTGTATTTGAAGAAAGGGCTCTTAAAGACGTGATCAAGTTAAAATGAGGCTGTTAGGAGGGGGCCCTAATCCAATATGACTGATGTCCTTACCAGAGATGCTAGAACAGAGATGAAAGACCATGTGAGGACAGTGTAGAGGCAGTGCAAGCCAGGGAGAGAGGCCTCGGGAGAAACCACACCTGCTGACACCTTGATCTTGGACTTCCAGCCTCTCACTGCCTCCAGTGAGAGGCAACGCAAGCCAGGGAGAGAGGTCTCGGGAGAAACCACACCTGCACACACCTTGATCTTGGACTTCCAGCCTCCAGAACAATGAGAAAATAAATTGTTGTGTAAGCCTCACAGCCCATGGTATGTTGTTATGGTAGCCCTAGCAGACTAATACACACCCTATTAAGCTTAGAGCAGGACAAGGGAATCATTTGACCTTGAAATGAGAAGGTTTGGGGTTTAAGTCAAGCTTTGCCACTAAGTCAAAAAAGTTAGGATTACCAGGAGTCACTTTGTCATTGTGAGGCTCTTTCTAGCATTCTGCATGGGTCTACTGCCTTTTCATTATGGAACAGATACAGCCTCAGCCTCTACAGCATGGCCTGCCATGGCCACAGGGCCTTCAGGCAGCAGCATCACAAGCTACAAGCACATTGCAAGGGACTTGAGATATGACAGGGGGAAAGAGAAGCTGCCTTCTCAAGTGGCAGGAATTAATGAGCTGAGAAGCAATGATGTGGGCTTTGTCACTCTCCCTAATTGGGTCTAGGTGAGGGCAGGGATACTTTTTGCCTGGAAATCTTTGTGATTCTGAATGCTCAGGTATTCATTCCACCCCACACCCCTTCTTCTCACACACACCTCTCTCCCCGGGGTTGCTCTGGCTTGGAATTCTGCCAAACTCCCATCCGACTCCCAATTAAATACACCATGCAAGGCCTGGCCTGATGGAGAAAGCCCTCACTTACTAAGGGGCTTAAATCACTTGACATGTGCATGCCAATTTTCTCCTCCATACCACGTTTACTGCTTAGCCTTTTCTTTGTCCCTTTTTAAGAAAATGACTGTGACTCATTATTTTTAAAGAAGTGTTGCTGGGATTTGGCTAAGATACAAAACAATATTTCCACCAAAGGCAAAGAACATGGATTCTTCCAAAGGATAAAAGGAGGAGCCACCTAAAACCACCTACGTCAAGGTGAACTAATACTACTCCATGTGCCCAGTATCCCTCCATGTGCCCCCACTCCTGGCCAGGCAACAGCAGCCAGTGTGCGCATGAATTCAAAGCACTCTCATTGTCAGAGAAGCGACGGCTTTCCTCTTGTCTTGTCTTTTCTTGCTTGCTAATTAAAACTGTAACCTAAGTAAGTATGTCTTATGTGTAGAAAGAGAAAAAAACAACAGTGACACCATAAAGTGACAGTGTTGAGTCACATCTTTCTAAATCCCACCTTTTTCAACCAAAAGATCCTTGAATAATAGATTGGAAATGACAGGGGGGCGGGAGGAACGCTGTTGAATAATGAGAAAATTTCCAAGCAACCCTTAGTTTATAAGTGATGCCTGTTTCCATCCGAAACTAGGTCATCGAGTTTAAACTTCCAGATCAATAATAAAGGGATTTTATTTTTGAGATTGCACATATGCAGAGAGAATTCTTATTTGGAGGAGTGGCTCAGAAAACTTCCCATAACAGCGTAAGTCCATACAATAATAAGTAGAAAGATAAATATCTAGACTAAAAGACAGGAAAACAATACTGAGTCTTAAAAGAGAAAATTGACCAGGAGCAGTGGCTCACGCCTGTAATCCCAGCACTTTGGGAGGCTGAGGTGGGTGGATCACTTGAGGCCAGGAGTTTGAGACCAGCCTGGCCAACATGGTGAAACTCTGTCTCTATTAAAAATACAAAAATTAGCCAGGGATGGTTGTGTGTGCCTGTAATCCCAGCTACTTGGGAGGTTGAGGTGGGAGAATCGCTTGAACCCGGGAGGCGGAGGTTGCAGTGAGCAGAGACGGTGCCACTGTACTTCACTCCAGCCTGGGCAACAGAATGAGACCCTGTCTCAAAAAAAAAGAAAGAAAGAAAGAAAGAAAATCTATTCTGTATTTAAAAAAAAAATGAATGTTGTGCAATTTGAGGCAGAGACTGGCAACTCCAGCAATGTTAAGAGCTCTGGGGCCGGCCAGATGTGGGCCAAATGGTGGGGCTCATGGAAAAGCAGCAGAATACAGGGCCAGGACGCAGTGGACAGGGTTATGACCAGGTCCAAGTCAAACAGGACTCTGGCCCCTCCTGGAGAAGGCGCCCCTCTTCCCGAGAACATCACCCAGGAGTCACACACACATACAGGATGTGACATTCCTTTCTGAGTTTGAGCCTCAGTTCACTTCAGTGGGTTTGAGGGAATTTCCTGGGATCTCCGATGAGAGCCACACTGAGTAGCAGCACTGCGAGTCCCGTGTAAAGGGGGCAAGCCGCCTTCATCTGGGTCCTCTATAAACACACAAGTAAAGACAGACTTAAGGAACAAGACACAAAGACCCTCCAAAGATCTGTGACCTCCAAAGACCTCCTTTTGGATTGGATTTTCCAAAGAGAGAGTAATGAACAGATAATCCTCTATCCAGCTTGGAGCCCACTTACAATTACAATAAATCATAATCACCTTCTCTACCCAGGGATGGTCCTCGACTTCTTGATGTGTGACAATCTAATCCACGATGTTCTATAACTGAATCTAGGTGGCCTCCTCCCCAGTTAACAATTCACTCTGCAAAGAGCATCTTCTGCAGAGACCTGGAACAACAACAAAAAAAATTAATTTCAATGATGTGACACTAAAGCATCTGAGAGGATCAATAAAAATATTACCTAGAGATGGACCAATTTGAGAAACAAGGGTTACATCAAGCAAAGCACATAGCACCTGTCAACAGTATTCTTTTCCTTCATTATTTTTAAATAGCTCTGAGTTACCCCAGGAGGATTTGTGAGCGCCCTCCCCAGAGGTGTTGAAAAGAACCCTGTTTAGTTGTACATTTACTTGTGTTTATTGGATTTCATGCAAATTAGGGGTGAGGAAAGACTAAATGTTTTCTTTTGATCCTTCCTATGTTTGCCTCTAGGTATAATATTTTGGACACTTTTCTGAGTTTGCTTCAATTTGCACCCACTCCTTTCCCCACAGATTTTGTCTCGTTGCTTTTTTTTTTTTTTTTTTTTTTTTTTTTTTTGAGATAGGGTCTCACTCTGTCTCCCAGGCTACAGAACAGTGGTGCCATATACCTCACAGCCTCAAACTCCTGGGCTTAAGGGATTCTCCCACCTCAGCCTCCTGAGTAGCTGGAACCACAGGCATGTGCCACCACACCTGACTATATTTTTAAATTTTTTGTAGAGATGGGGTTTCCCTATGTTGCCCAGGTAGGTCTCAAACTCCTGGGCCCAAGTGATCCTCATGCCTCAGCTTCCCAAAGTGCTGGGATTCTAGGCATGAGCAAGGGCACCAGGCTCCTTCCTTGATTTTTATAACTACTTTCTTATAAATAAGGAACAGCTCCACAGCAGTTCATTTGCCTAGTCAATTCTTCCTCTCAGGCTTCTTGATATTTGGGTTGGCAAAGAATAAAAATATAAAGCTCCCAAACCTGTAAGGGATTCTAAAAGTCTAAAATTCCCTGAAAGTACAAAGGCACGATAGTTTCCCATTTGATAATGTGACCTTCGTTGCCTTCTACAACCCTGGAATAGAGGAATGAGGCAGCAGGTCTATGTCGTGGCACCAGAGGATGGATGGCTAAGCTCTGCTACATTTCCCAGTTAGAGGCAGCTGATGGGGAGCAGAGCTGGTCAGCTGGCCATGCTCAGTAGCTCTTTGTATTTCATGAAAATGTGTAGATCCCTTAAACATTACTCTAGAAATAGGCCTGTCCCTTGACTTCATCATGGTATAGACCATAAATGAATCTTAGTCTACCAACTCAGATAAGCAGGAAACAGCACATGTTCACTTCTTTTAAATCCATTTAAATTAGCCTAAAGAGAGAATTCAGTCTTAGTCATTATCAGGCACCATTCCCTCCTAAGGCACACAATTGTTCATAAAACTCATGCAATGTCCAGACAATGGAAAGGGGAGTTCTTCTAGCCATTCATTGCTACATAACAAAATATCCTAAAAGTGCAGTGGCATAAAACAGAAGACTCATATTATTATCATTATTATTATTTTGGGAGACAGGGTCTCACTGTTTCACCCAGGCTGGGGATCAGTGGTGCGATCACAGCTCACTGCAACTTCAAATAAAAGGCTCATTAGGCCGGGCACAGTGGCTCACGCCTGTAATCCCAGCGCTTTGGGAGGACGAGGCCGTTGGATCATCTGAGGTCAGGAGTTTGAGACCAGCCTGCCCAACATGGTGAAACCTCGTCTCTACTAAAAATACAAAAATTAGCCAGGCCTGGTGGTGGGCACCTGTAATTCTAGCTACTCAGGAGGCTAAGGCATGAGAATCTCTTGAACCCAGGAGGCAGAGGTTGCAGTGAGCCAAGATCGCACTACTGCACTCCAGACTGGACAACAGAGTGAGACTTTGTCTTAAAAAAAAAAAAAAAAAGGAAGAAAGAAAGAAAGAAAGACTCATATAAGTCCATTTGTATGGAATTTCTGGAAAAGAAGGAACTGCAGAGTCAGAAAGCAGAGCTGAAGTTGTCTGGGATCAGGATTAGGAGAGGAAACTAATGACAAAAAGCACAATGAAATTTTTGGGTGACGGACATGTCTTAAAATACCTTGATAAAGCTTATTCAAAAAAAAATTAGTGGCATAAGACAACAACCATTTCAGTACAATCATGAATGCTGCGGTTAGGAATTCAGTTGGGGCACGCTGTGCATGCTGTCTCTGTTCCACAATGTTTGGGGACTCAGATGGGAAGAAGAAGAGCAAGAGGCTGGAATCATCTGAAAGCTGTTCAGCATGGCTGCAAGGCTGAGCCCGGCCAATGCTGTCGACTGGAGTGCTTACACACGGCCTGTCCACGGAGCTTGGGTTTCTTACAGCATAGCAGTCAGCTGGGTCCTGGAATGGAGCACCCCTGGAAGGAATGCCCAGAGAACTTGTTTGCCAAAGACCAAAACTGATATAGTTAGGCTCTGTGTCCCCACCCAGATCTCATCTTGAATTGTAATCCCCACATTACCCATAATCCCCACATGTCAAGAGAAAGACCAGGTGGAGGTAATTGAATCATGGGGGCGTTTTCCCCCATACTGTTCTCGTGATAGTGAGTGAGTTCTCACGAGATCTGATGGATTTATAAGGGGCTCTTTCCCCTTCAGTGGGCACTTTTTCCTGTTGCCTTGTGAAGAAGGTGCCTTGCTTCCCCTTTGCATGATTGTAAGTTTCCTGAGGCCTCCCCAGCCATGCTGAACTGTAAGTCAATTAAATCTATTTTCTTTATAAATTACCGAGTCTCAGGCAGTTCTTTATAGCAGTATGAAAACGGACTAATACAAAAGCAGAAGCTCCATGACTTCAGGTTACAAGCCAATATCTAGGCCAGCCCAGATGCAAGGGGAGAGAAACTAGACCTCACGCCTCTACAGAGTGTGGCCAGGCCACATCAAAGAAGGGCATGTAGGATGGAAGATATGGTGGAGTCCACCTTTGGAAAACAGAATCTGCTACCAGACCCTATTCTTCTCACTGTCACAAGCCCCAAGGTCTCCCTGTGAGTGAACAGGCTTTTTCTTTTTCAAGGGGTAACAGAGACCGTTTACAAAGAGAAATCTTCATGCTAAAATCCTGCCCTTCCCAACAGCACCAGAAAGCCTTTTGCCTCCTGAGGTCTTGCTGAGACATTTCACTTTATAGGCACAAGTCCCATCGCTGAGAAACTGCTGGCCTCTGACCACACCTCTGATTTAGAAACTGCCCCTTGCTGCTGCTGTCACTGTTCAGCTCTCCAGTGTACTTGTCCCCCTTCCCATTCCCTTGAGGACACCTCAGGAAATGGCTTCAATGGTCTTTACATTGCATAAAATACAAAAAGAGGAGGCTCCCAAACAGCAGTCTTGATTATGGGTTCTGTAAAATCTCTAAAGCTGGGGAAAGAGAGATAGAGATATTGGGTGAGACAGAGACAGAACCTGTCATTTTCTTTTCCAATTGGGGAAGGCAAGTGACAGAACAAAACACATCAATTTCCCAGTAAATCATTCTAGCTCAATTGCCAAGCGTACATATGTGCGCAAGCGTGCATGCACAAGATTTATAAAAGGCTCTGCAGTAACTTGCATGAATTTTTCAAATGAAAGTACTGCTTAGAAGCAGAATGTAATAAATAAGGAGGAGGGGAGGAGCTGGTTTCACCTAGAGAAGAAATATTTAACTTTTTGTCTTTTTTTGAATAGTTAATGCCACATTTCATATTTGTGGGAGATAGCACTCTAAATTTTTTAATCTATAAATACTTTCAACATAACCCATCAATGACAGTTTAGAGATCATTTTTAAATAAACTCACTTTAAATGTGAGTTTAAATAAATAAACTTATTTATTTATTTATTATACTTTAAGTTCTAGGGTACATGTGCACAACGTGCAGGCTGGTTACATATGTATACATGTGCCATGTTGGTGTGCTGCACCCATCAACTCGTCAGCACCCATCAACTCGTTATTTACATCAGTTATAACTCCCAATGCCATCCCTCCCCACTCCCCCCTCCCCATAATAGGCCCCAGTGTGTGATGTTCCCCTTCCCATGTCCAAGTCATCTCATTGTTCACTTCCCATCTATGAGTGAGGACATGCAGTGTTTGGTTTTCTGTTCTTGTGAAAGTTTGCTGAGAATGATGGTTTCCAGCTGCACCCATGTCCCTACAAAGGACACGAACTCATCCTTTTTTATGGCTGCATAGTATTCCATGGTGTATATGTGCCACATTTTCTTATTTATTTATTTTTTGAGACAGTCTTGCTCTGTCACCTAGGCTGGAGTGGAGTGCAGTGGCGTGATCTCGGCTCACTGCAACTTCTGCCTCCCAGGTTCCAGTGTTTCTCCTGCCTCAGCCTCCCGACTAACTGGGATTACAGGTGCCCACCACCACACCCAGCTAATTTTTTGTATTTTTAGTAGACACGGGGTTTCACCATGTTGGTCAGCCTGGTCTCGAACTCCTGACCTTGTGGTTCGCCTGCCTCGGCCTCCCAAAGTGCTGGGTTTATAGATGTGAGCCACCACCCCCAGCCATATTTTTTATATATGAAGGAGGTCTTTAAGTGACCAGAATAAAATGTGCTGTACACCAGGCAAGGTTCAAGGGGGAATGGAGAATCAAGATTTTATTGAGCATGAAACCAGAGCATGCAAGCAGCTTTTCATTCATTATATAGTTTAATCTTTCCTATTATGTGAGACAACTATTTGTATCTTGTCCAGTTTTTCAGATTTGGAAACTGGAGCTAAAGAGGTTAAACAATGAGGAAGTCAGGCCATAAATGACAGGATTGGGAATGAAATGCAGACCTGAGCACAGCTTAACCTGGAGTTGCCTGTAACACAGGAGTTGAATCCCAGAGCTTGGGAATATCCCAATACCTGCCAGGTGCCTCTCAGTCTGATAAACTGGAATGATAAATTGAGACCCACTAAATAGAGACATTCTGAGAGGCCAGCAACATCTTTCCTTCCAGATCCATTACGTCCTTCTGGACCCAGCTTAGAATGTCATTCACATGGGAATTCTTTCAGTTAACTACATCCTCACCCAAACAAGTGAGGGCTTTGTAATATGCCTTGCTAAATCTTCCCTCAGCAGCACTCTATCCTTATTCTTTTTTTATTTTTATTTTTTTTGAGATGGAGTTTCACTCTCGTTGACCAGGCTAGAGTGCAATGGTGCAATCTTGGCTCACCGCAACCACCGCCTCCTGGGTTCAAGCGATTCTCCTGCCTCAGCCTCCCAAGTAGCTGAGATTACAAGCATGTGCCACCACATCTGGTTAATTTTGTATTTTTAGTAGAGACAGGGTTTCTCCACATTGGTCAGCAGGTCTTGAACTCCCGACCTCAGGTGATCTGCCCACCTCGACCTCCAAAAGTGCTAGGATTAATGGAGTGAGCTACCAGGCCCAGCTTTCCTTATTTTTAACAGCATAGAACCTTCTAGACTATAAACGGTTTTGAGTGTCTGTCTCTCACAATATACTCTATGCTTTCTGAGGGGAGATGCTGTGTCTACTCAGCATTTGTCCTAGTGCTGGCCATGTAGCCGGTGCCCAAATACTTGTGGAACACATGGATTAAAGGTCACTCAGACGCAGTGCCAAAGCCCCTCCCACAGGCCTCACTAAAGCAGGATATTACACTTACAAATCATAAAGTTCTTTTTGTGAGAAGAGATGGACACAATGACTACACAAAATTTAAAACACATAAACAACAATTAAAAGAGAGTTCACAGCCTAGAAGAAAATATTTGCAAAGTCAACACAAGATTAAATCCTTAATATTTAAAGAATTCCTACAAATCAATATTAAAAGATACATAGCACAATAGAGAAATAACAAGATTATGCTGAACACAGGGAAAGGGTTCTTTGATAATTGTTTGACCAACTATGCATTTTGTTGAAGGCCTGAATGTTTAGCTTACAAAATGAAATAACATGGTATCTTTCCTTGAGGAGCTTACAGTCTAGAAGAGAGTCCAACAATTAACACATAAAATCATATAACCCATAATGAGTGATACTGTATGGTCTCATGGCCGACTGAAAAGATGAGGGTAAGTCAGGAAAGCCTTCACCAAGGGTGAAGTTTGTCAGTTGAGACTTAGACAATGAGCAGAATATTTTTTTCAGGTAATCAATCATGTATTAATTTTAAAGACATTTTATGTAAGTAAAATAAAAAAAAATTGCTATTTGCATACAACCAAAAAGTAATTAAAGAACAAAGCAAAAAAAAAAAAACCTAATTAAATACAAAGTGAAAGAGTGGTTGTTGATTTCTAAGACCTCCTCCAGCTTTAAAAGTGCCCATTTTTATCACTCAAAACATTCACTGAACACCTGCAAAGTGCTCAGCTCTGAATTGGTTATGGAGGTAGAGGGATGATAAAGTGATGTTCAATTCATAAGAAGCTTACAACCTCGGAAGGAAACCAAACTAATGAACTGAAAATGTGTACCTGGCAGTGCCCAGGTCAACAGGCCATTCAAAGTGTTTATCTAGGCATTACATTGTATGGTGTAGACTCAAAAGATGAAGGCAAAAAATGAGGCAGTCAAAATCAACACACGCTCTCAGATTTGTAAGCTTATGTATGAGCTGCAAATATTCAGCCATATTAGTAACATCTTCAGTGAATCTTATTTTTTAAAATAGTCAAGTTACATGAAATCTAAATTCTGGCAAATACATATATATAAACTAACACAATATGTGAGTATTGAATGATGATAGGCACTACAAACGTTAGTCATAAAACAAAAGTGGAACTTGAGTTGGGCCTAATAGACACGTTGCATTGGGCTCATGGAAGAGATTAGGAAGAATATTAGCGATAGGAAGAGGCCACCAAAGGTTATGGGGTTCCCTTCCATTCTGAAAGACTTAAACAAGCATACACTGTTCTTATTACCCTTGCTTATTAGTCACAAAATGCCCAGGGATAAATAAAGTTTGCTGTTCTCACACCTGTAATCCCAGCACTTTGGGAGACTGAGGCAGGCAGATCACAAGGTCAAGAGATCGAGGCCATCCTGGCCAACATGGTGAAACCTGGTCCTACTGAAAAATACAAAAAGTAGCCAGGCATGGTGGCAGGCGCCTGTAGTCCCAGCTACTCGGGAGGCTGAGGCAGGAGAATCACTTGAACCTGGGAGGCGGAGGCTGTAGTGAGCCGAGATCACACCAGTGCACTGCAGCCTGGGCGATAGAGGGAGATTCCTTCTCTAATAAATAAATAAATAAATAAATAATAAAATAAAGTTTGCTCTTGAAAATCACTGGAGAAACTCTGAAAGGAAACTAACCTCACATAGCTTACAAAAGCAGAAGTGTCCAGGAGGCCATCAGGAACACCAAGGACTTCCACAGACCGGACATTGAAAGGTTCTGAACTTTTGCCTCTAATGAGTCTGGTTGTACACTATTTACTTTCAAAAAGAAAAAAAGTACTATGAGAAAATAGCACTCCCAAAAGTCTTAGAGGGTATCTAAGAGAGGTGAGTTTACAAGGCAAAGGGAAGTAGAATACTAGAAACTAGAACCTTGGAAGCGGCAATGGGGAGAAAATGAACTGGGGGAGGTTGAGGGAACGAAGGAAAACCAGCTCTTGTTAAGTTTACAGCCAATTAACATTTGCCATACTGCAGACTGCAGTGTTTAGCAAGGGCTTCTCAATATTAAAGGCAGCTCTTTGAACAATAGAGTCCTTTTTTTCTGCCGTTCACAGCTGTCAGAGATCATTTAACTCCCTATATATTTCCAAAAAGTGATGCCTTTAATAGGCAGCATAAACACTGGGGTTAGAGCACATTGAGGCTTGACTTGGACGCACGGTGTTAGGGCACAGCTCGCATCTGTCAAGGTCTGGAAACGAGGCCTAAGTAAATAGGCCTTAAACTACATTTAGAAAAAGAATGCAAGAAAAAAAAAAGGAGAGAGGGAGGGTGGGGTGGAAGGGGGAAGGATGAGGAAGACAGAGAAAGGGAGGGAGGGAGCAGGAAAGAAAGGAAATTATACAAGGATGAAAGAAAGAGATTAAAACTTCTGCCAGGGAAGCTGAAAATGCATTAATTAAAACTTCAAGTAACTTCTGAAAATGGTTCCTTTCCATTCTAATGTAAACTTCGTCATAAAGAAATATGTTAAATCTCACGTCAGGCCCAAACAAATTTCCTAGTTATTAGGAATTCAACCAGAGCTCTTGTTATCTCAATAGTTTATATTTAATTTCCAATTTGTTTTTCTTCTTTTACAACAGATCCAGGTATCACATATAACATGTGCTGATTTTTCTGTTCCTCTGAATATTTTCAATGGTCTTACTGTTCTCCAAGACCAATAAAACCAGTGGTGTGATGTTCCTCCCTTTGGAGTAGGATTCTGTATTAGAAATATAAATCCAATACAGTTATTAAAGAGAGACTATGAAACTTAAGAAAAAGGCTCACACTTCTAATTAGGCAAATGTGACCTGCAAGTTTAAATGTTTTCTGAGCTCAGCAGTGTTTGTAAAAATATAAGAATCTTAAAAAAAAAATCTTCCTTTCAAATGAATAGTGGGAAGTAATGACATGGTCTTCATAATACGATGTTAAGTAAAATTCTAAATATATTTAGGAATTTTACATATAACCTTTAAAATAACTAACCTTTATAAAGTGAATTTATGGGAAAGTATCGGCTAAGTTTATTTTCTTAAGTAATACCTACATGTGTACAAAAGCATAAAAAACTCAGCAATCCACAAAGTTCCAAGAAAGAAACAACTCACTTCGAATCGTGACACCCAGAAATAAGCAATGGTAAGAGTCTACGAATATTATTTTTACAGAATCTCTCCAAACCAACGCACAGAAGAATTAATATAAGTAAGATTTGAGAGCGAGATCTATAAGCAGATATAGATACAAAAATGATTTCATTAGAATAAAATTATATAATAGTTATTCTTTAAAAATACTTGATCTTATTTTATGTGCATTTACAAAGATAAAAGAAACTGAAGTAAAAGTGAGGAAACTGCAGAATTTCAGATAAACGTTTCTTTGCCATCTGAGATCCAGAAAGAAATTAAGTAATTCACAGCCTGGAGTCATCATCTGTGGCTGCCAGTTTTAAAAAATACATATTTTATTTTTAAACAGTTTGAATTGATTCCCCACTAAAAAAGATGACACCCAGGTTGGCCATGGTGGTCACACCTGTAATCCCAGCACTTTGGGAGGCTGAGGGTGGATCACTTGAGGTCAGGAGTTCAAGACCAGCCCAGCCAACATGGTGAAATGCTATTCCTACTAAAACTACAAAAATTAGCCAGGCATGGTGGTGGGCACCTGTAATCCCAGCTACTCAGGAGGCTGAGGCAGGAGAATTGCTTGAACCTGGGAGGTGAGGTTGCAGTGAGTGAAGATTGTGCCACTGCACTCTAGCCTGAGTGACAAAGTGAGACTCTGTTTCAAAAAAAAAAAAAAAGATGAGACCCTCTTTTACTTCCTCCCACCTCCAATCTCCCTCCCAATTTTTGTTGCTTTATATTATTTCTATTTCGTCAGAGTTTGTGACCTTTACATAAATCATAATTTCCCCCATTCATTTATTCTTAGATGTATATTTGAATGGAATCCACACTCACAACTAGTCTTTCTACTACCATCTCTCCACGCTTGACTTCTTCATCTTGATTCATTCCTTGCCCCAGATTTTATATATATGTATTTTTTACATAGGCAAACACTTTTTTTGTAAAACATATTAGAAAGCTTCCAGTTTAGTGTGAACAATGGAAGTTGGGCAGTTGCACTTGTGTGTTTAGTGAGAGTTAGGGAAAACATAACCTGCTTAGACACCTCAGACTTTAAAACACTGGAGATGCCGAGTTAGGGAAAACATAACCTGCTTAGACACCTCAGACTTTAAAACACTGGAGATGCAATTTGTGAGAGGACTTGATGTGCCTCCTAAGGGAAACCATGTGAAAACTTCAGGAGCTGACAGGAGAGGCCTCTAAGACAGGGTTAAGGCTCCAGTTCAGCGTGCGGGGAGATGCCGGCCTCATCCCATCTTTTAGAAGGGCCCAGTTAGGTAGTCAGAAGGTCTGGAAGTCAGATGGTCTGAGAGGCTGCCTTGATACATTTATTCTTGAGAGGCGAGGACTATTTTTTAGGGGTGATCTGTCGCCTCGTCATGCCACTTCTGTTTAGATGTTTAAAAGTGACCCCAGGCTGGGCGCAGTGTGGAGGCTCACGTCTGTAATCCTAGCACTTTGGGAGGCCAAGGCGGGTGGATCACCTGAGATCAGCCTAGCTGACATGGTGAAACCTCATCTCTATAAAAATACAAAAATTAGCCAGGCGTGGTGGCGGGCACCTGTAGTCCCAGGTACTCGGGAGACTGAGGCAGGAGAATCGCTTGAACCCAGGAGGCAGAGGTTGCAGTGAGCCAAGATGGCGCCATTGTACTCCAGCCTGGGCAACAGAGCAAAAACTCCATCTCAAAATAAATTAATTAATTAATTAACCCCAAACTCAGCCTATCAAAACTTGAAGACACCACAAAAATTCATACCCACAAGGATGGTTATAATCTCAAAATAGAGGGAATAAGAGTGTTTGCAAAGACGTAGAAAAATTGGAAGCTTTGTACATTGCTAGTAGGGGTGTAAAATGGTGCCGTTTCTGTGGAAAACAATTTGGTGGTTCCTCAAAAAGTTAAACTTACAACCCAGCAATTCCACCACTAGATATATTCCCAACAAAAGAGTGGATAAACAAACTGCAGCACATACATGCACTGAAATATTATTCACTTGCAGAAAGGGAATGAAGTACTCATTTATACTACGACATAGTTGACCTATTGTATGATTTCCCTACCATGTGGCTCTCCTCTGTCTTTCCTAGTTAAGTGAGGAGGCGTCCTTGTCTCCTTCATTGCACAGGTCAGAAATGTTCTCTCCCTTACTTTTATATCCTGTGTGCAATTTATATCCGTCTTTCTCCACTGTCAACATCCTAATCGGCGTTATTCTTAGGGTGACAAGTGAAGGTCCCTCTTCAGTCCAGTGTCCAAAATGCAGAAATGTACCTGTGAAACAGCACTTGCATGACTAAATGGCCTCAGGCAATGTTTGAATTATTATGACTATTTTGCTCCAAAAAGGGATATTTCTTAGTTTTCCATGTAAGAGAACCATATGAGCAGAAAACCAGATTTAGCAAACTTTTTTTTGTAAAGGAACAGATAGGAATCGTTTTTGGCTTCGCAGACCACACACTCTCTGTTGCAACAACTCACCCTGCCATTGACAGCAGTAAAAAGCAGCCATGGAAAATATGGAAATCAGTGAATGCAGCTATGTCTCAATAAAATTCTATTCATAGAAATGGAGGGCAGACATTAAAAGAAGAATTAATACCAATCCTTCTCCAACTCATCTAAAAAAATAGAAAAGGGGTGAACACATCCTAACTCATTCTATGAGGCCAGCAAGGACCTAGTATCCGGAATACATAAAGAACTCTTTCAACCAAACAACAAAAAGACAACCCAAATAAAAAATGGACAAAGACTTGAATAGATAGTTCTTCAAAGAAAATGTACAAATGACCAATAAGCACATGAAAAGATGCTCAATCTCATTAGTCATTAGGGAAATGCAAATCAAAATCACACTGAGACACCACTTCACACCCACTAGGATGGTTATAATTTGTAATAAGGGGGAAGCCAGGTGTGGTGCTGCATGCCTAGTCCTAGCTACTCAGGAGGCTGAGGAAGATCGCTTGAGACCCAGAGTTTGAGGTCAACCTGAGCAATATAGCAAGACCCTGCCTCTAAATATATATATATTTAAGCTGAGCCCATATGGTGGCAGGTGCCTGTAGTCCTAGCTACTCAGGAGACTGAGGCAGGAGAATCATTTGAGCCCAGTTGGAGGCTGCCTTGAGCTATAATCACACCAGTTGTTTGTAGGAATGTAAAATGGTGCAGCTGCAGTGGGAAACAGTTTGACAGTTCCTCTACAAGCTGAACATACAACTCAGCATTTCCATCACTAGAGATACACTCAAAATAACTGAAAACGGGGTCTCAAATAAATAGCAAATAGTGTTCATAGCAACACTATTTACAATGGAAAAGGGGTGGAAATAAACTTGAATGCCCATCAACAAAAGAATGGATAAACAAATTGTGGCATGTACCTGTAATGAAATATTATTCAGTTATGAAAAAGCAGTGAAGTACTCACTCATACTACAACACGAATAACCTCAAAGACATGCTACTTGAAATGGGCCATTCACAAAAGATCACATGGTGTGTGCTTCTATTGATATGAAATACACAGAATAGGTAAAATTCATAGAGATAAAAAGTAGATTGGTGGCTAAGAGGGGCTGGGGAAAGAGGGGAATGGAGAGTAACCACTTAACAGTTCAGGGCGTTCCTTTAGGGACAATGAAAATGTTTTGAAACTCAATAGAGGTGGTGATTGAAAGATGTTGTGAATGTACTAATTGTCACTGAGTTGTTCACTCTGAAATGGTTAATTTTATGTTATATATATTTCATCTCAATAAATTTAAAGAAAAACTTAAATTTACAAAAACAGGGGTAGTCACATTTGGCTTAGGGACCGTAAGTTGCTGAGTCCTGATCTAGATTGGGTAAGGAGTTCACCGCTAGCTCTAACAGTACCTTTCTCGCTGACACTGGGACTAACAGTTCTACCTACCCCAGTCCTCTTCTTCTCCAGGAAGCCATTCTTGAACCTCCTACCCTGACCCTGCCTGGTATAGTTAGTTGTCCATCCAGTAGGGCCTCCTCCAGCCATGTCACCATCATCTCTGTATGTCTTCATTTCTTCTGTTGAACTATGGGCTTTCAGAAAGCATAGACTGGATTTCATTCCTCTTTCCAGCTCCAGTGCCCTTTCAGTGTCTGACACTTAATAGGCACCCGGTTAAGTGTTGTGTAATGAACAGATAAATGAATAAATAATTATCAGAGACATCTGATCTTTCTGGCTGTTGGTTTGTTCACATGTAAAGTGAAGAAAATAATGCCTCATTTTTCCTTCACAGTGGTTAATTGTATAATTGTGCCATTCTGTCCTTACATGAACCTAAACATAGCCATGATTAGATATTACATGGTTAACCTCAGTTTTCATTAAAATATGTCATTGGTGATAACAGAAATAAGCAGGTTGTCAGAAGAAATTACTATATTTTTCAGTTGGGTCTAGCATATCTAATTTCTTTCCCTTTGTTCGCTTAAATTTTTCTTCACATTTTCTAAGTATAAAATTTAAACATGGCCAGGCACAGTGGCTCATGCCTATAATCCCAGCACTTTGGGAGCCTGAGGCTGGTGGATCACTTGAGGCCAGGGGTTCAAGACCAGTCTGGCCAACATGGTAAAACCCCATGTCTACAAAAATACAAAAATTAGCCAGGTGTGGTAGTGTGCACGTGTAGTTCCAGCTACTTGGGAGGCTGAGGCATGAGAACTACTTGAACCCGGGAGGCAGAGGTTGCAGTGAGCTGAGATCATGCCACTGCACTCCAGCCTGGACAACAGAGTGAGACCCTGTCTCCAAAAAAAAAAAGTAAACATATTCAGAAAAATATTGAAAGTTAATATTTATCCCATCTTTCTCTATGCCCCATCTTATTACCCATACGTTATTCTTTAATAATTTCTGTTTTTAGTATTCCATAACTATGAATATGAATTTATATCTCTATTTTTTGATTTATGAACTACAGTATTGAATGTTAAAGATCAGAAAAGAAAAACAAGGAAGGACAGTATGCATAAAACAAGTCTTTCCTGGGAAAACTGATATTTTCACCCAAGTTGTAACCCCATCTTCACCCTCCTAGATTGTACATCTAAGGAAAACGACAATTTTATTCAGTTCTGAGCATCTCTGGAACTCCTACCATGGTATGTTGTATAAAGTAGCTGATACTACTTGTAGAATGAACAAATTCAAGCTTGTTCTCTACCCTCTAAAATTAAAACAAAAAATAGATGAAGATTTAGTTTGCACTGCCTCCATCTCTCCTCAAACATCCTCAGCAGAGTTGCTGGGAATAAAAGAGTGAGTAAGAAGACATGTGCCTCCCCTCAGGGAACCCCCATTCTTAGTTGGGGAGAAAGACAAACAAGTGTAAACTGTAATTCAATCCTATAAAAAGAATCAAGAAGCTGAAAACAAAACCAAAGCATGTAAAAATATGAAGGAGCTGGCCAGGTGAAAAGTGGAGGTTTTTCTGGGGATTAAATAAAATAATGTACATGAAAGCACTGTGTAAACTCTCATATGTCATACCAACTCCAGATCTTGCCATCGCTGCTGTTAGCATAACTCTGAGAGAAATTCTAGCTTCTTTTTCCTGCTGGAGTTGCTAGTGGCCAGAAATGCTATGGCACTCTTTCCAAAAAGGTTTTCTTTTTCCATTGGAACAAATGACCCAGGAGCCAGTACTACAACGGATGCCCATCTCACACCTACTATAACTTTCTTTGAAGAAAGACCCAAAGCAAAAAAAGGCATTGCCATTTTTTCTTTTTTCTTCTTATTTTATTTATGTATTTATTTATTTCTTTGAGGCAAGCTCTCTCTCTCTGTCGCCCAGGATACAGTGCAGTGTTGCAATCATGGCTCACTATAGCCTTGGCCTCCCAGACTCAAGCAAGCCTCCTGCCTCAGCCTCCTGAGTAGCTGGGACTACAGGTACACACCATCACATGCAACTAATTTTGTTTTTTATTTTTTGTAGAGACGGGGTTTCGCCATGTTGCCCAGGCTGGTCTTGAACTCCCAGGCCCAAGTGATCCTCCTGCCTCGACCTCCCAACAGGTGTGAGTCACCACGCCTGGGCCATTATTAAAGTTAATTCGTAACTGAGGACTTAATCTTTCCACATTCAATGCAATTACAATTTCTTGTGACCACAGAGCTGGTGGAGCCTATGACTACACACAGCACTCACATACACATGCACACACATGCTCACAGTGATACACACAACTGGAGAGTTCTCGAATTCTCACTGAGCTGATGCACAGAGCAGGAGACAGAGAAATCGGTCCATGAATCCAAGCATGAAAACCCAGAAAGTAACATTTAAAGGAAAACAGAAGAAAATACAAATTTCAAGAAAGGCTTAAGCCTTTCTGGAAAGAGGACAGAGATGCGTTTTTTAGATGGCTGAGCAGTTGCAAATACTTGTTGTCTATCTTGAATCAGCCAACCATGATTCTTACTACCAGCCCCAACAAGTAGGACACAGAGAGTAGGGTTTGTCATGAAGATCTTCAAAGACTTTTGATGCAGAGAGCGGCCTTTGGTAACAGCGTCAGTTCCCTATCTGCCTAGTAAATAGCACTCCCATCCACTAAGTGTCCAAGCCAGAAACCTAGGAGATGTTCTCAACTCATCCATTCCTTCATTCCCCTCTCTTACTCAATCACCATGTTCTCATACCTCCTTAATCTCTCCTAAAGGTGTCAATTTGTGGGCACTCCCCATGCTACTGTTAGAGTTCATTGTAATTCTCTCTTAGTGAGACCTGTTACAAAAGCCTCCTCAATGGTCCTTTTCACTTTGACTTTACCCTTTCCAGCGTGTGTTCCTTATTCTACATTCAATGTGCTTTCTGAAACACAAATTTGAGATTTACAACATAACGGTTAAGAACTCGGGCTCCAGGTCAGAATGCCTAGGTTCAATTCCACACACCACCACTTACCAGCTCTGTGTTTGGACAGTTACTTCTTCTTTTATGCTGAGTTGTGACTGCATTTGGAGATGGGGTCTTTAAAGAGGTAGTTAAGTTTAAATGAAGTCATTAGTGTAGACCTTAATCCAATCTGACTGGTGTCTTTATGAGAAGAGGAGGTCGGCACACAAACAGATACCGGGGGAAGACCATGTGAAGACACAAGAAAAAGACAGCCATCTGCAATCCAAGGGCAGAGACCAGGAGAAACCAGCCCTGCTGTCACCTTGATCTTGGACTTCTGGCCTACAGAATTGTTAGAAAATAATTTGTTGGGCCGGGCACGGTGGCTCACACCTGTAATCCTAGCACTTTGGGAGGCTGAGGCGGGCAGATCACTTGAGGTCAGGAGTTCAAAACCAGCCTGGCCAACATGATGAAACCCCGTCTCTACTAAAAATACAAAAAAATTAGCCAGGCGTGGTGGTCAATGCCTGTAATCTCAGTGACTCGGGAGGCTGAGGCAAGAGAATCACGTGAACCTGGGAGGTGGAGGTTGCAGCAAACCGAGGTCACGCCACTACACTCCAGCCTGAGTGACAGAGCAAGACTCTGTCTCAAAATAATAATAATAATAATAATAAGAAGAAGAAGAAGAAGAAGAAGAAGAAGAAGAAGAAGAAGAAATAATAATAATTTTGTTGTTGTTTAAGCCACCCAGTCTGCAGTACTTTGTTCTAGCAGCCTCAGCAAGCTAACAGACTCTACTGTCTAAAGCCCATCTTTGCACTGGCAAAATGGAAATAGTAATAGTATCTCTCTCAGAGAATTTTTGGGAGGATCAACTGCAATAGTGTGTGTGTTACACCTAGAACACTGTCTGGCCGGGCGCGATGGCTCAAGCCTGTAATCCCAGCACTTTGGGAGGCCAAGACGGGCGGATCACGAGGTCAGGAGTTCGAGACCATCCTGGCTAACACGGTGAAACCCTGTCTCTACTAAAAAATACAAAAAAAGCTAGCCGGGCGAGGTGGCTGGCGCCTGTAGTCCCAGCTACTCGGGAGGCTGAGGCAGGAGAATGGCGTAAACCCGGGAGGCGGAGCTTGCAGTGAGCTGAGATCTGGCCACTGCACTCCAGCC
>NW_016820792.1:1794926-1820512 GCF_001698545.2 Rhinopithecus bieti | reverse complement strand
ATCTCAAAAAAAAAAAAAAAGAACACTGTCTAACACATAAATCATACAAAGGAGCAATGAAAAAGATAGTGATGATGACGATGCTACTCCCTTACTTAAAATTCTTCCATGGCTCCACATTGCCCAAAAAAAGAAAGTCCAAACTTCTTAGCAGGCTCCACGGCACTACATGACCCAGACAGTGCATGCCCCTCAGCTCACCTCTTGCATGTGCTACAGCCACTCCAAACTGCTTAGAGTTTCCCAGAGCACCTGCCGTCCCACTGTCCCAGCCTTTCTGATGCCTCCCCTTCTTCCTAATGGCCTTTTCCTACAGCATTGCTTACTCTCATCTTCAGAACAACTGCTCAGCGAGGATGTCATCTCCTCAAGGATCTTTCTCTGCTCACTTCTGCCCCCTGCTGAAATAGGTGCCCACAGCGCCCTGTCTTTAATTTTATTTTACCACCTGTCACTGTACAATAGTTGCGTATGTCCTATCAGACTTTCCCAAAGGACCTTCTATTCCTTCAGGGATTACGCTTGATTCATTATTGAATCCTCAGCGTAGATCCTAACATGTGCCATGAACTAACTCATTAAATATTTGTGGAAGGAATGAATGATTCTGACCATACGTCATCAGCCATGCTTTCAGTGGGGGCTTTGCCTGCTTGTTCCCATAGCACACTCAGTGAGAACCTCACAAGGCATGACAATGCATGCTCAGGTGCCAGAATGTAGGACTGAGTCTTTGGTAGATAACTGCATGTTTCAAAATCATTGCAAGAGGATACAAAGGAATGTATTATATTTGACAGGAAAAACCCTGGTGTGCAAACAATACATCTATGTAAGCTCCAAAAGAGTGATTGCAAGCTTTTTTGAAAAAGAGGATGAGATGTGTTCAGTAACTCCAAGGAATTTGTTATTCACAAGCAAGTTGCTGGTATTTTGGCCATCAGGCATTTCTCAGATGAAATGCCAAGAATGTGCCTGACAGCAACAGATGCCTTTCACTTGGAGGCCCAGCTCTGCTCCTGATAGAAAGTGTGTCCCCTTAAAGAACACCCTCCTTGCCCTGAATATGCTGAGCCAGAAGGCATTACCCATCCCTCCCTCTCATTTCCTCCGCAGCAGTACCAGCCCCTGTAAGGAAGACTCAGAGGTCAGTCTACACCCAGCCATTCTCCCACACACATGCTGACTAAACTACCTGGACGAAACCAGTCGAGGCCTTATAGCCCCTCCAAACATTTGCATGATGATGTTACTTTTTAAATTCAGTATCGGCCTGGGTGTGGTGGCTCATGCCTGTAATCCCAGCACTTAGGGAGGACAAGGTGGGAGGATCACTTGAGGTCAGGAGTTCAAGACCAGCCTGATCAACATGGCGAAACCCTGTCTTTACTAAAAATACAAAAATTAACTGGGTGTGGTGGCGGGTGCCTGTAATCCCAGCTACTCGGGAGGCTGAGGCAGGAGACTTACTTGAACCCGGAGGACAGAGTTTGCAGTGAGCCAAGATCGTGCCACTGCACTCCAACCTGGATTACAGAGTGAGACTCTATGTCTAAATAAATAAATAAATAAATAACTTCAGCATCAGGAATTTTGAACTGAGGGGCTTTCTCTCACTGATATGTTTCCATTTGTGTCTTAATTGCCAAGACTTTGAGACTCACACTGAATATCTAATCACAATAACTATGTTAGCTGATGCCGCAGGTCTGTTTCCTTCCTCACTTCTGTATGATATTGAATCGCCCAGTTTTACTCTAATAATATTCAGTATGCTGGCAGAGGGCATGGGTCTGGGCTCTGAAGTCAGACTACCTAAGTTTGGATCCTGACTCTGCCCCTCATCAGCCGTGTAACCTCGGGGAAGCTAATTAACCTTTCTGTGCCTCAGTCTCCTCATCTGTAAAATGGGGACAGTTATATAAGTTAATGCACATAAACAGAACACATAGATATAAAGATATAGAACTGTATGTAAAAAATAGAACAGTGACTGGTACAAAGTCATTGCTGCAGCAGAATTTTTTATATGTACTTATTAATATAAGTTGCTTGAATGTCTTTGGGAAGCAGTTTAAGTATAAATTATAAATATATGATAATATTAGTAAAACACATTTGCTTTAGGAATTTATAGCTCATAATTTTTCTGATTGGTACAGTCATTGCTACAACAGAATTTTTTATATATAGTTATTAATATAAATTGCTTCTGGTATCTTTGGGAAGCAGTTTGAGTATAAATTGTAAATATATGATATTAGTAAAACATATTTGCTCTAGGAATGTGTAGCCTGTAATTTTTCTTTTTGATAGCACAATTGACTGAACAAATTTGATTCAGGACCTCATGGTGCCTATACATACATACACACACACACACACACACACACACACACACACACACACACACACATGCTATATTGACTTTGAAAACAAAACTACAGCAATATTCTAATCCTAAATATGAGTTTTTTGTATTTGGAATTCTGTGATTTGAATTGCTGCAAAACCTATGTCTACCGGACCACTGCCACTTCTTACATTTTACTATGTTTGAATAATTTGGGTCTCAAAGGAGAATCACGGTTTGAAAAGCCAAATAAAGAGAATAATGTATTAATAAGCTTAACTTTATTGGAGGGGTAGCCCTTTAAACTAAACATGGGCTCAGACATCAGACCGTGCTGGCAAAAGGTCACAGATCCTGATGTCTATTTCAAAAACTACTTTCCATACCTGGCAACAAAAATGTTAAAACAGTTCATGGACAAATAAAAACTGTTTTTGTTCTGGAAGTGTTTGATTCAAATTTCATTTCAGGGATAATGTACTGTCTGGTTCTGGAGGCCTTGCCCAGGGAAACAGTGGTGAATGTGATGAGCCCAGGTTCTCCTCAGAGAAGTTAGCCACCAAGAGGGTGGCCTTGGCAGGTAAACAGGTAATTATCATGCTGTGTGGAATCTCACCTTCTCGTGCTGGAAGCAAGTGAGAAAAGATACATGAGCTCAGGTAGGATACCTAACTTCAAGCCACAACACACATTTCCAATATTAGCTACGGTTTGCAGAGAACTCACATTTCATGCTGTATCTGCCAGTCACAGAAACCCAGGTGAGAACAAAAACAAACCTATTAGCCACTTTTAAATGGCTGAGTTCATATTTTCAGTGAAAACACTTGGGGTTGGCAATGACCACTAAATCATCTATTGCTCTGCTTCCCCCCCACTCTCAAAATATTTTTACACACTTGGAGCTCATACCTTTGTTTACATTGTTTTCATTATGACTATTGATCAAGTCAGAAAGATTTATTGAGCACCAACTCTTTGTGATAGAAATTATAGCACATCCAGAAGTAAAGCCATATCAAACTTAGCTTTTGCAAGACTTAAGATGCTAAATACTACACTTTAAAAAAAAAAGTGTAGGATGATACAAACCAAACAGAAGCACTCAAGTCTACAATTTAGACTTATCCAGCATGCACTGGCATGGGGGTAAGGTTTGAAATGACCCTTGAAGACTAGAGAATAAATGGACGTGTAAGGGATGGAAAGTCTTGCTGCATGAGAAAGGCAGGGCAAAGGAGCTGGAAAGTAGAAATAGAAGAGCAAATAGCACAGATCTGAAGTTGGGAACGAGCTTGTCATCTTTGTACAAAATCAGGAAATCAGGCTAGAGTTGGGGCCTATACACAGGAGGGGTCAGATACCCCCACATACCTCTCTCTGATGTGTCTGTGCTTCCACACTTGTTGCTCAACTGTCTCACTGTCTGCACCACCACACTGCACACAACTCAACTAACTGATGTCCTCAAATAATAGAAACTCATTTCTAGTCTAGAAACTCATTTTCTAGACTGGACGTGGTGGCTCATACCTGTAATCTCAGCACTTGGGGAGGCCAAGGCGGGCAAGGTCAAGAGATCGAGACCATCCTGGCTAACACGGTGAAATCGTGTCTACCAAAAATACAAAAACTTAGCTGGGCATGGTGGCATGCACCTGCAGTCCCAGCTACTTGGGAGGCAGGAGAATCACTTGAACCCGGGAGGCAGAAGTTGCAGTCAGCCGAGATTACGCCACCGCACTCCAGCCTGGGCGACAGAACGAGACTCCATCTCAAAAAAAAAAAAAGAAAGAAAGAAATCCATTTTCCATTTCTATATCCAGTGGTTAGGAAGTTGTTTCATAATTATAATCTTGTATTGTTAATTCTGTATTATAAAATAGGAATAAATGTGTATTTATACCCTGCTGTTTTCCAAAGTTTATTTAAGATAGTTCACAGAAGTAACATAAAGTACAATGAAAGAGCAGTAAACAGCTCTAGATAAGAGAAATAATCAAGAGAAAACAGAAGTATATATTAAGTTGAGCCAGAAAAAAGCTTAGTACTAATTATAGGTCACATGGGGCCATCAATTTGTCTTCTGGTAGCATGGAGAGAGAAACCCGATGGTTATGGGAAAGTGGTCATTTAATCTGTCATAGTCACACATATCTTTAAAGCCATTAGAAGCATTAACAACTATCCATGTCCAACCCTATCATTTCAAGATGTGGCAGGTGGGACTCTGGAGCCTCTAAGTATGATCACAGAGCTAGTTAGGGCAGAATAGAAGTCAACTTTCAGAAGTGTGGAAATTATTCCGAGAGGAGATTAAGAATCAAAATTAAACCAATGAATATAAATCACCTTTCCAAGGATTTGAAACCTCCTTTGAGAGCAGTGGAATTTCTTCTGCAAAAGGCACCACTGAGATGCGAATTAAGGAGTATTCTAAGCTTCTAATTAGATTACCTTAATTGTTGTTGCTACATTCAACTATAATACCAGAAAGAATGCTTGAAATCCAGCATAGTCTTTAGGAGATGGCGTGTTTCTTGTATATGATTCAGCATCAGCAATAAACTGTATCTGCTGGTTTTACCACCATCACTAGTGAACTCGCAGAAAGATCCATTTTCTGGTACTTTGGCACAGGCATTTTTGATTTGTTTGGGTTTTTATTCATTTGAGGGAGTGTTGTAACCACATATCCTCACCCTGGTGGAAAAATGTGTTTTCACTAAAACTATAATTTACTACTTCAAGTCTGCCCCCTTCATAACAAAATGGTGACTCTACAGGAAAGGCCTCATTATGAAACTTTGTTGTTGTAATGAGAGAAGAAAGGAATAATATTCAAGCATTGTTAACTTGGTGCAAAGAATCCTTGTTAGAGCTGGTGATACAGCTGTAATGCCCAATTGATACAACAGCAAGAAAGAAACGGGGCATCCTGCTCATGTGATTAAGATAAAGACTAAGCAGAATTGAAGAAGGAGGGCCATCAAGACATTTTGTGAGAGATTTGGAAGGTGGAAGTGAAGCAGCACCTTAATATTACACTCAGATGGTCAGTGGAGGACTCCTAGGTGCTACTGCAGCTCCCGCTTCTCTCTGTGGAACTTCCTATTGACACAGGCAGCAGCTGGGCCTGCAGCTACGCCATCTCCCCAGATTTTCCTTCACCTTCTCCAACCCCTGGGCCAGGGACATTCTTTGCTAGAGACCACCGACATCATTGAGGTGGAAAGAGCTAAGAGATTGACAAGGGCTCTAGTCCATCCCCATGGTCTTGCTCCTGCTGGTAGTCCCAGCTTGTCCTTGCTGTCCCCACTTTGATGCTCTGACCCTTCCAACTGTTTCAACACCAGGCACAAAGACCATCTCGCCAGCTCCCACGAGGGCCTAAGGGCAAATCCCTCTCATATGCCCTCATAAATCCCTAGTTGTTCTGCTTTGGGACAGCAATGAGGTAATTCTAGCCAATCAATACAGACAGAATCACGGAAGTAGAAAGTCATCCTTTTCCAGCCCTTGATGATCATCAGTGGTTAATAGAACCATCAGATGAAAGACTGATAAGGAACTGTAGAATGGATGGGTCAGGCTGGCAATACCTTAGGCCACTGATCAACATTAACCTCGCAAAAATGGCTATGAAATAGTAGTCACCTCCCACTGTGAGGCAATAGGGAAGAGAGAGCCCCCATCTGTGATACATTCTAGCCACAAACTTTGGACCTGAATCTAATCAAGGCTCCAGAGGAAGCTAACAGTTGACAGGAAATACAGGGACTACAAGAACATGGCAAATGACACCAGCAGATACAATCATCAAAGTCCAGAATGTAGGGAACTTGACAGAACAGTTTACTCCCACACTAGATACCTTGGGGCCATCTTTGACTCTTCAAATCCCCACTTCTTGATTTCCAAAATATTTCCAAACCCTGTTATTATTCCTTTGCTATCTCTCTTAAATACACCCTTTCTCTTCCTTCTTAAGAACTATGTCACTAATTTATTTTTTGTTTTTAAGAGCAGTCTCTTCATTTTAATAGTGTTTATCACACTTTTTAAGTAAATATTAATGTGTGTTTAATATGTGTCTCCCTCACTCAATTCTAAGAGGCCTATGAAAGGACCTGACTCTTGTTCTCATCTATTACCCTGACATACATTAAGTATGCCACAGTGATATGTTCAAGACTTTATCTTCAATTGACTGAATGAATAAGTGAATACATGCACCAGTCTTTCAGGCTTCTATGCTATTTCCGGACTTTTTTCGTTTCAATTCATCTTACATACTGTTACAGTAGGTTGCTAGTTAGACATGAGCAAGGCAGGAGAGGGCCCCCACACTCCCTGCCCCATCCCCCATCAGAAATGTCCGGCGACCATCAGATGATGGTCAGGCAGTTGTTAAATTGTCGCTCTAAAAAATAATTGGCCACAGCTGGCACCAGGGAAAGGCAGTCTCCAGTTAACAGAAACACCTGAAACTGGTGATCAGCAGCTTCCCTATAAGATCTCAGGAGCTGGGTGAGTGGGCTCAAGCATACGCATTAAGAGGCAAAATGGCAGAGTTCAGCTGGTATATGACCTTCCAGGGACATTTGAGTGGTAAGGGAAGAACGCCTCAAGCAAGCATGCACACAACTCCAGTAGACACACTGCACATGCTCCCTTCTCAAGTGCTAGCTGGTCACTGTGCGTGCAGACGGCCCACCCCAGGGAAGAATCAGGGGAGAAGGGACGCAACCCACCCCACAAGCATGCCAATATATAACATCCGAAGTCAAAGGTCAAAAAATGCACTTGATTTCTCAAGTCACCTGCTTTGCCCTCTTCCAAGTATACGTTCCTTCCTTTTATTCCTGCTCTAAAGCTCTCTGATAAGCTTTCATTCCTGCTCCAGAATTTTCCTCAGTGTCTCACTCTGCCCCTTGGTTAAATTCTTTTTTTCTCAGGAGGCAAGAATTGAGGTTGCTGCAGACCCATACGGATTCACCACCAGTAACATAATTTGGTGCTGTGTGACTCGAATACATTCCCAGGTGCTAACAATAACACCACCACACGATTTCTCCTAAACAATTACAATGATCCTATTACTAAAGTGACTCGCTGTCATCTACAGCATCAAGCTGAACTGTTCTGCGTTGAGGGCTCCAAATCCAAGCCCCTCATTTTAGCGAGGGTTCCCCAGAGTAACTGAATCAGTAAGATGTATGTAGGGAGATAAAGAGACATATATTGAGGAATTGACTTACACAATTGTGGAGGTTTGGAGACTTCAAAGTGTTTCGGTGAGAGAGAAGGGACAAAATGGAGGAAGGTGAACAAGAAGGCACAGTCCCGATTGCCTCCGGGTTCTTCAACACCAACTTTCCCACGCCCGGGAAAGTGCAGGACAACTGAGCATGCACCAGGTGACGTCATCCGAAGAGCTCGAAACTACCCGGCCACGCCTATGGAGACGCCCCTATCACGCCCTTATCCCGCCCACTGCCCCCCCTTCCAGTACCAATGCATAAAAGTCCACCGCCGGCAGAGGCCGGCGTGGCTTCCCTGGCCGCATAGCTGAGGACCGGAGAACCTGGCTGTGTGCATATTTGCAATAAAAGGCTGCCACTTTCTTATGTACTTTGGCCTCATGTTTAATTATTTAGCTCTCCTAAATTAAATTAAATTAAATTAAGACACAAAGTTTGATGGGATTGGCCAACAGGCTGTAGCCCCAGGGAAGAGTTGAATTTCGAGTCTACGGATGGAATCCCTTCTTGCTTTTTGGAATCCAATCTCTGCTCTATGAAGGCCTTCAAGTGATGGGATGAGGACTACTCATGCTATTGTGGGTGATCTGTTTTACTCCAAGTTCACTGACTTAAATGTTAATCTCACCGCAAAAAAAAAACACCTTCACAGAAACATCAAAATGTTTATCCAAATCATGCTTTTCTGGACACCGTGGCCCAGCCAAGTTGACACACATAAAATTAACCATTCCACCCTTCATTTCTTACCTACCCAAAGGCATTTTCCACCAGCCTGCAATTTTTCTGCTTCCTGGTTTCCCATGCCTGCCACCTTCATTCCTGAGTCAGCTCTTTCCTGGAGCTGCCTCCACCCCACTTAGGAATCCTCTCCTTCCTCCGTCTGATTCTTGGACACCCACCCATTTCCAACAATTCCTCTGCACCACCTTTTCTGGCCTCCCCTAGAGTTCAGTCATTTTGCCCAAGGGCCATAAAATTTAACTCTCTAAAATCATAGATTATTAGAGTTGCAAAGAACCTCAGAATAAATTAAGTAAATTCAACCCCTTTCATTTTTATTCCACAAAACGAAACTCAAATAAAGTGGGGATTCTGAGCTATATAGGAAGCCAGATCCAGCCCCTGTGAACTAACTTCGTACTCCTTCAGCTCCACACACAGGAGGGGCTCAACTGAAGAGTATTTGACGGCCATAATCCCTGAGTTCTCCAGAGCAGTGGATCCAAAGTAGGGTGAGCATAATTCCCCCCGAGTGCACAAGGACTTCTGGTAAGAAAATAATACAACTTCTAGTTATTTTTATTCTTCACTTATTCTTCTATGTATTCTACTTCTCTGGGTGTTTTCATATACATTATCTATTGGTACAGTAAGACATATATATAATTGATAAATAAATGCAATGTGTACAGAGGTGTGTGCTTTCATATATTAATATATAAAATGTTTTTAACTACTAGAGTTGTGTCACATACACACACACACACACACACACAAAATTGGTAGCATCTGCCTCTAGACGGCCAAGCCTAAAATATCTATCTATTGCCTATTGTGAACCAAGGAACTGTTGGGCCATTTTGAAGGAGGGGTCCCTCCTCTGCTCTTTGAAATGACTATTTTTTAAAGCCTTTCAATAAACCCCATGGCTTCAGGCAGTTTCAATCTGTTCAAATTCCTAAGGACACTTAAAGGCAATAGCTTCATTTAGAGAAGTCTTTCTTAAGAATTGTAGGGAGGGTAAGTGGGAGAGAAGGCTAAAGATCATGACCCCTACTTGCTACAACACCTGGGCAATATTTTCCTACGAGCTCACTGATAGTGAGTTTATTTTGGTAACTTTCTGGAGATGACTCAAGTTCTAATTGAAAAGCAAGCACAAGTATATTGGGAGAGAAGAAAAACAGCAACTGCTAGAACGAACGCATGGCCACGTTATGACTGACAAGAGCTCTGCTCACACCAGAACACACATACTTGTCTAACTCTGGATATACATTCAAATTTAAATGTTTATAATTCCTCTTTAGGTCCAAAAACGCAACAAAAAAACCTTTGAAACAAAAGATTCATTTGCTCATTCTGGACGACAGGTATGAAAGAAGGCTTACTGCCAGAATTCAAGTGATTTTTATTGCTATTCCTCATGGAAGCATATTTTACTCAAAACAACTTAGCAATTAGCTTTCCTCCTACCCCAACCAAAAAAAAAAAAAAAAAGTTAAATACAAGTCATTGATTTGCTGGTTGTTCTCACCTTCAAGTTTAGGTCCCTGCAGATATTGACCATAAATTAGGTTCTACTTTTCATGGACAGCAATAAAGAAATAATTAGACAAAATACATTTAACAGGTTTGTTTATTTGAGCAAAGAATGATTCTCAAATTGAGCAGCCCTCAGAACCAAGAAGAGGTTCACAGAACTCTGCTCTGCAATGTGGGCAGTGAGTGTTTATAAACAGAAAATGGCTGAAGAAAACAGAAACAAGGAACAAAAAAGCAAAGTGGCCATTTCGAAGTTCCTTACCTTGTAAGGGTTAAAGCAGAGAGTGCTTCCTTATCAAGCCAGCTAAAACTAGGCTGTTAGAGGATTTGACCATTACCTCTCTCTCCTGATCTCTCCAAAGATCAGATAAACAACTTAGTTTTGGCTTGGTGGCACAGAACTTTAGCATAAATAACTCCAGTTTGGTTTGGTCAATAGGAGCCCAGTGAAAGAGCGCAGTCCAAACCTATGGCATCTTATAAATTTAACAACAGTTTATTTTGGAAATTATTCTGTTCTTCTCAATACACATAAAGAGTAAAAGGAATAAGCTTTGTCTCCTTAAACTTAAGCCACAATTTTCAAAATTATACCTAATTTTTCCATAAAACTTCAGAAACAAACCCCAAAATAATAACTATGTGGGTGCTCGGTAATTGCTAATTCTACAATATTTCTTCAAGACAAAAGATTCCTGATTACAGAATTTACCAAAAGCAATTAATAGCCTTCAGTAGTTTATTCCTGTGATTTAGCTCTATTCTATCAACATGGTCAAATCAGTTGGAAGGGGAACTAATTATGTTTATAAAGAACTATTCAGAAAAGCACTGCTGGACAGCTACAGATGTTCCCACACCTGTTGACTATATCCCAAATCCAGCACCATCTTCTGTACAGGAAATTATTATTAGTTCTCCCTGGTTTCCTTCCTGTAGTCAGAAATATGTCGAACAATGACATCATACAAGAGCATTTGCTCATCTAGAGTTACAATACACCGAGGATGTGATCCCAGGGGTTCCGTGCTGCCTGGAATCTTTCCAACATCTGCAAGGTGAGTTAGGGACCCGGAAAGCAAAAAAATACTTTCCCCAAGGGTAGGTGAGTCATACTCCTCTCTGTGAGACTCTTGGAATTCAAGGCAGAAAAGAAAGAAGAGAACTCCCTTTAACATCCAGCAATAACCCTTAATCACAGCTTGGATGACTTGAATATGGGGAATGCTTATTCTTTCAAAAGTAAAATCAAACAATCATCCAGTCTAAAATACATTTGAAATAAAATCAATTCTGTGTTTTATCTGTGAGTTGAGTTTCTAACATGTTTAAAACCTAGATAAAAGTGTTAAAAACAAACAAACAAACAAACAAAAATAATCAATTATTAAGATATTTGCCTCTATTGGAGAAGCAAGTACCGGGGACAGATGTGAAAAAAACAGCATCAGTAGCAGCTTAGAAGTCAACAGAGCAGAACTGCACAGGTAAAAGGGGCCTCTGCCCTGAATGATGGCAGAAGAAAGAGTTTGGAGGAACTGTACTAATCAGGGAAAAATATTGTTTGAATTCTTAAACCATGAAAAAAAAATAAGATTTGGTTGATGAAACCCATTCTAGCTGGGGTGAAGAGTTTGTTTTCCCTTTTGCAAATATGTGACCTTTGGCTGGCCAGTCAACTCAGCTGTTTGGAGCTTGATATTTAATTAGGTCAACGCCCAGGATTCAAGACCCCACAGCCCAGTTAGCAATAAACATCACAATGAGAAAGCTTTTGTTCATGACCAGAGATTGATCTACTATCCCTAAACAGTCTCCTCCTTCTAGAAGTAAGACCCCTTTTGCCAAACAAAAAGACTGTGATAAATTTAGAGTAAAATGCTATACGTAATTGGAAAGAGGAAATGTTCCATATGACCCTGGGTAAGTTACCTAACCTCGCTGAATCTTGGTTTTCACATATTTAAATTGCAACCTATAATACTATGGACTAGATAGGGTTGCTGTAAAGATTAAATGAGTTGCTTTGTGGAAAACTCTTAGAAGAGTGTGAGACATAAAGTAAGTGCTGGATAAATGTTAGTTACAATTAATACTATTTAAAAAAATTAATGGTGGGTCAGAATTTTTGTTTTTTGTGAAAGCATGCTACTTAACAAGAATCAAGAAAACTGACATTGGAAATTGAAGAAGTGATTAAGAACTAAAACAATAGTTAAGCAATGGGATTCAGTGGGTCTTAGCCTGACCAAAGTGGCAAAGTTTTAAAGAAGCCTAAGCAAGCCTATAAAATGAAAGGGTCAAAAAAAAAAAAAAAAAAAAAGGGATCCAGAAGACTCACCTGATTAATATTTTAAAAAACTGAGTGTGATTTAGAATCTGTATGTTAGCTATTTGGGCTTTTCTTGAGTCAGAGATGTGGTGGAAAGAACACAGTCAAGCTGGAACCCTCTCCTGTCTGCATTATCCTTGCAGCAAGATTCCTTTTGCTGTAACCCAGTTGAAAACAGGTCCCACTTGTGTGAGGCTGGGTTTGCAGGTGAAAGGACAAAATCCAAAAGGCTGAGGAGAAAAAAGACCTGCCTCAAAATGTGGATTTGTGTCCATGTGCTGTCTCTCGCATCCCACCCTTTCTCAGAAGTCTGCTGTTCTGTGTGGGGTGGGACGGGAGGGGGATGTTGAGTGAGGTGGGGCTGCTGGGGTAGTTGCTGGATCAGTCCAGTGGGATCAGAAGCTAAGTAAACTTCCTCTGCAACAATAAAGACCTGCTAAACAAAGGATTATCCCCAAGTGGGGAAAAAAAAGGATGTCTTTGCTGTCAGTCATCGCTCCCTTCAGGGAAAAGCCTCCTGAAAGGCAGACTCAGATGCTTACAAATAGAGCAGCTTTCCCAAATCTGATTATGAGCCCTTTGGGCTTTGAAAATTATGGCAGCTTATGAAAAGTAACCACAGAGTCCTCTGTGGGTGTGGAGTAGGGCTCTGGGGTAGCCTCCTGGGAGGGGAATGAATTCAAACCCAGCCTTCCAGGTCTTGTTGCCAAATAAAAACAGCTTTCCATCGACACAGAGCCATTTGCAGTTTTGGCTTTAAAGAAAAAAAAAGTTTTGGCTTTTTGTTGTTTTGTTTTGCTTTGTTTCACTTGTGTAGATATTTGTAGCTAATACAAAATCAGATCTCTCCTAAAGATACAAAGAATGCAAACACAATATAAAATAGTACTAACCGAGGACAATGTAAATGTTTTTCCCATAAAGAAAATGTGAAATGTGTGGGTTTTTGTTTATTTTTTCCATCATAAATTCCCCCAGAGAGCTAGAGGCTAAGGTGGGACTGGTAGCACCACTGCCCCTCCTCTGCCGCGACAGACCTTGTTAATCAATCATGGTACTGTTTCTTCGAAACAAAACATTCCAAGCATTTAGCCGTCCATCAGAGATGGCACAGAAGTGGAGGCCGATAAAGAATATATATATTTATAAAAGAACACTTTAGACTGGGCACCAAAATGCTGAGAAAAGAACACTAGATTGGAACAAAGGTTATGACACTGCAGTGTACATCAGAACCACCTGAAGGGCTTGCTAAAACACATTGCTGGGCCCCATCCCTAGAATTTCTAATTGAGTAGGTTTGGGGCTTCAGAGAGCTTGCATTTCTAACAAGCTGCCGGGTGATGTTGATGCTGCTAGTCCAGGAACTGCATTTGAGAACCACTGGACTAGGGCTTAAGGACAATATGGTAGGCTGATCACGGCTCCTGACATATCGTAAGATATGTCCATGTCCTAATCCCTGGAAACCACAAACATGACCTTACGAGGTAAAGTTTCTGTGGGTGTGAATAAATTAAAGATCTTGAGATGAGGAGATTATCCTGGATTATCTGATGGGTCCTGCTATAGAATGAGTGTTTGTGTCCCACCAAAGCTCACTTGTTGAAGTTGAAACCCTCAGTGGAGTGGTATTTGGAGGTGGGGGCCTTTGGGAGGTAATTAGATCCAGCTGAGGTCATTTGGGTGAGGCCCCCACGATGGGATTCGTGTCCTTATAGAAAGAGGAAGAGACCAGCACTCTGGATTCGTGTCCTTATAGAAAGAGGAAGAGACCAGCACTCTCTCTGTGCCATGTGAGGACACAGCAAGAAAGCAGCCACCTGCAAACCAGGAGGAGGGCCCTCTGTAGGAGCCTGGCCATACTGGTGCTCTGAGCTTGGACTTTCCAACTTCCAGAACCATGAGAAATGAATATCTGTTGTTTAAGCCACCCAGCCTATGAAATTTTAGAAGGCCAAGGAGACTAAAACAGGCCCTAAATGCCATCACAAGTATTCTTGTAAGAGAAAGAGGGAGACGGAGACAGGAGAGAAGGAGGCAGTGTGGCCACAGGAGCAGAGACGGGAGTAATGCCTCCAAAAGCCTAGGAATGGTGACTGAAAGAGGCAAGGAACAGATTCTCCTGAGCCTCCAGAGAAAACATGGCCCTGCAGAAACCTTGATTTCAACCCGGTGAAACTGACTTTGGACTTCTGACTTCCAGAACTGTGAAAGAACGAATATCTTTTAAGCCTCAAGTTTCTGGTAATTTGTTACAGCAGCCATAGAAAAGTAACATATTGTCTTAAAGCTGAGAGACTAAATTTGTAAAGCAGAGGCTAGAACTCACAACTTCTGCAGCAATTTGCCCAGAGTGGTCAGGAGTTGGTCAGAAACTGCCAGCTTCTCTAATTGTTGACTCTACTTTTAAATTTAACCCACCAGAGAAAGCCAAGTATGTTCCCTGAACCAATCACATAAGATTGCCCTGCTTCTAGTTAGCCTGCCTCCAACTTCCTCATGCCAACCTCCTTTCAGAGCACCCCTGACACCTTCCCTCTTGTTCACGATAAAACTTTCCGACCCTCCTGCCTGCCTTTAAGTCTCTACCAAGTGCTAGTGTTGGTGGCTGACCCTTGCTATAGCAAGCTCTGAATAAATGGCTTCAGTTTGTTCTCAGCTATGTAATTTTTGTTTATTTCCACAAATCCTTTGTCTCAGTAAATTCATACTCATTCTTTTCTACCACACAAAGTAGTTCATTGCTCATAGAAGATATTTAACAATTATTTTCAAGGCTGAAGAAAATTTAGTACAACCTCCCCTACTATCGATGAAGAAACTAGGACCTGAAGAGAGAAGTTGATTTGCTAACGGTTATGTTGGAAGGAAAGATTAGAAGTCACATGTCTGGACACCAAATGCTGTTTTTTCACTGGGAGATTGACTTACTGCTCCCAGTATTTTCCCCAGTCCACCCGCTCCATGCCATGGCCTTGGAGTCTAGGGAGTATACTTTCCTGTCCCTTGACTTTGGGCTTGGCCATGTGACTTGCTTTGAGCAATGGTATGTCAACACTCCTCACCCAAGCAAGAATTGAAATGTGCCTCACAGTTGGGTTTGCCATGTTATGCATTGTGAGAAGAACATGCCTCACTTGTCCCCTGGTCCAAGGAGGACGAAAGACTCATGGAACAGATGCCCATTCAGCATGGAGCTTGCAACCAAGTGCAATAGCCGGCCTAGATTAACCAATCCTGGCTGACCTATAGATGCATGAGCAAGAAGTTATTATGGTGTGTGCTATGGTTTGAATATTTGTCCCTTCCCAAATTCATGCTGAAACTTAATACCCAATATAACAGTATCAGGAGGTGGGGCCTTTCAGAGGTAACTGGGACATGAGGCACATTAATCCATCCTGCCTTCATGTATGGATTCATCCATTCATGGATTAATGAATTAATGAGTTATCAAAGGAGAGGTTAGTTATCACAAGAGTGGGTCTGTTATAAAAGCCAGTTTGGCTCTCAGTGAGCCCCTCTGTCTATGTGATACCCTGAACCACCTCGGTATTCTACAGAGGGTTCTCACCAGCAAGAAGCCCTCACCAAATGTGACCTCTCAGCTTTGGACTTCCCAGTCTCAGTCTCTAGAACTGTAAGAAAGAACTTTCTTTCCTTTATAAGTTATCTACTTTTAGTTATTTAGTTATAGCAACAGAAAACAGACTAAGACAATACGCCCCCGAGGCTTGCGGGTATTTCCAAGCAGCAACGGCTGATTATTACAACTATCAGTCATTTGAAATAAAATGTGTGACTTGGAAAGGAAAGCTCAACAACAGAAAGGTGTTTATTAATAGAAAAAAAAAAAAGAGGGAGAGAGAGAAAATCTTAGTAGGACTGTGTGCACTAGTTATCTATGCACCATAACAAATTACCACAAACTCAGTGGCTTACCGTCTCAGTGACTGTGGGTGTCAGGAGGCCTTTGGCTCAAGGTTTCACAGGCTGCAGTTAATGCGCCAGCCAGGGCTGGGTTCTCACTGGAGGCTCCACTAGGAAAGTGTCCACTTCCCTGCTTATGTGATTGCTGGATTCCTTTCAGCTGAGTCCATGGCAGTTTGATTCAGCTGAGTCCACAGCAGGATTGCGTTTGATTCCTTTCAGCTGAGTCCACGGCAGGATTGCGTTTGATTCCTTTCAGCTGAGTCCACGGCCGTTTGCTTCTTCGAAGCCAACAAACAAAGAGACAGCAGAACACGTCGGCTAGTGAGACAAGGTGTTTTTTAACACAACATCATCACAGAGTGGCCTCCCATTGCCTTTGACATGTTCCGTTGGTCAGAAGCAAGTCAGAAGCCCCACCCATACTGAAGGGGCGAGATCACACAAAGGCATGAGTGGCAGGAGGCAGGCACCTCAAGGTGGGGATGGCCAAGACTGTTCACCGACGTACACCTTCTATCCCCCATGGATGATCCACATCAACTGTTCGTTCATTCCTATGTCATGGGGGTCTTGGATCTGTGCTAGTGATAGAGCTGGCCAGGAGAACATGAGGAAAGATGGAAGGAAATGGTGATACATTCTGGAAAATAAAAAACTGAATGAAGCTACATTAGCTCTTTGTTTCCTTTTTAAGCATCTTCATGGCTGGGCACGGTGGCTCACGCCTGTAATCCCAGCACTTTGGGAGGCCGAGGCAGGTGGATCACGAGGTCAGGAGTTCAAGACCAGCCTGGCCAAGATGGTGAAAACCCGTCTCTACCAAAAATACAAAAATTAGCCAGGCGCAGTGGTAGGGACCTGTAATTCCAGCTACTCAGGAGGCTGAGCCAGGAGGATCGCTTGAAACCAGGGGGCAGAGGTTGCAGTAAGCCGAGACTGTGCCACTGCGCTCCAGTATGGGTGACAGAGTGAGACTCCATCTCAATAAAAAAGCATCTTCATTACATTTAGCAGGAAAATGTGACCCAGAAACTCTGCCTTTTGTTATGTGCCCTAGAGAGAACCGCTAGCACAAGAAACTTTTACGCAAGACTCAGCATTTGTCATATGAAGAACTAGAAATAGCCTATGTGCCCGGCAACAGAAGAATCACTAAATAGATTTTGGTCTATCTGTACTCTGGAATACTTTGTAGTAGTTTAAATAAAAAGGGCAAATTCGAAGTATATTGTTGAGTGAAAAAAGATAAGGTAAAGAATACACACGCAGTGTGACACTACATGTAGAAATACTCATGCAGATGAAACACGGAATATTTTCTGAGTATAAAATGCACAGTGAAACATCTGGAAAGACATATAGTACTAACAGTACTGGTCAGTTAAGAGCTTCTCAGCTGACAAGAACTGTGTCAGGGGAGGGATCAAAGGAGAGTCTGGTCATAGGTAATGTTTTGGCTTTTTGTATGTGGAGAATGTGTTTTTATATTACTTACATAATGAACTATTAAAGGAGTATAAATTAGAGATTCTATATATGTCATCTATATAGCTGTATAGATTGCAATGGTTTAAAAATGTATGCACTCTCCTGTAGGCACGGTGGCGCACGCCTGTAATCCCAACACTTTAGGCCGAGGAGGGCAGATCACCTGAGGTCAGGAGTTCAAGACCAGCCTGGCCAACATGGTGAAATCCCATCTCTACACAAATACAAAAAAATTAGCCGGGCATGATGGCAGGAGCCTGTAATCCCAGCTACTCAGGAGGCTGAGGTGGGAGAATCGCTTTAACCCGGGAGGCGGAGGTTGCAGTGAGCCATAATCATGCCACTGTACTCCAGTCTAAGCGACAGAGCAAGACTCTCTCTCTCTCGAAAAAAAGTGTATATATATACCACTCTCATCACACTTCTGAAAATAAATATAAAAGAAAAAAATTAATGATAGCAAATTTTAAAATTAAAGACAATTAGGTCCACAAATTCTTTGATACATCTACCAGCAAGAGATGGAACCCAATTCCCTCCCTTTAAGTGTGGACTGGACTTGGTGATTTGCTTTGACAGAATAGATTAAAGCAGCAGTAATGGCATGTCCCTTCCAAGATTAAGTTATAAAAACACTGTGGCGTGTGGCTGCTTTCTCTGTCTTCTCTCTCTTTCTCTCTCTCTCTCTCTCCTCTCTCTCTCTCTGTCTCTCTCTGTCTCTCTGTCTCTCTCCCTCTCTGTTTCTCTGTCTCTCTCCCTCTCTCCCTCTCTCTCCACTCACTTGAGAGGAAACCATGCTGTGGAAAGGTCTGTGTGGTGAGGAACTGAAGCATCCTGCCAACAACGATGGGAGTGAGCTTGGAAGTTGATCCTCTAGTCCCAGTCAAATCTGCAGAGACTGGAGCCCTGGCAGATGGCTTGACTGCAACCTCATGAGGGACCCTGAGCCAGAACCACCCAGCTACGCTTCTCCCTCACACAGATGCTTGCCTCACGCAAACTGTGAGATTAATAAATGTTTGTCATTTTAAGCTGGTAAATTTAACAGTAATTTGTTACACAGCAACAGATAACTAATACACATGTTCATTAGACTAGTAGTGGCCCTTTGTAACAAGGTGGTATTTCCAACCTGGAGCATGCGAAAGTGTTTTGAATGATAGAAAGTATATCTCAATTCAGTTCAACAAATATTCATGTGCCAGGAATTATGAAAGGTATGAAGTTAAAATAAAGTTCTTGTTTTCAGTGCACTCACAATCATGGAAACTCCTGTTTCATCAGGAAAAAATATAACCAAAGTTCTACCAAACCTTTCTTGCATGATAACAATCACCAAAATCCTAGCATCCACCTTGTCAAAAATGTTCTTCTGAAGTTTCAGATAGACAGAGGGAGTAAATTTCAAGATCTATTACACAGCAGGGTGACTATAGTCAATAATAAAGTACCGTACATTTCAAAATAACGATGACAATAACTTTCAAAGGTCTTACCATAGAAAACGATAGGTAAACAAGATGGTAGATATGTTAAATTAGCTTGATTTAATCATTCCGCATTGTCCACATATATTAAAACATCACATTGTATCCCATAAATGTATAAAATCCTGATTTATCAATTAAAAATAATAATTTTAATACAGTTTTTTTTTTGAGACAGAGTCTCACTCTGTTGCCCACACTGGAGGGCAGTGGCGCGATTTTGGCTTACTGCAACCTCTATCTCCTGGTTCAAGTGATTCTCCTGCCTCAGCCTCCTGAGTAGCTGGGACTACAGGTGCCCGCCACCACTCCCAGCTATGTCTTTAGTAGAGACGGGGTTTCACCATGTTGGCCAGGTTGGTCTCCAACTCCTGACCTCAAGTGATCCACCCGCGTTGGCCTCCAAAAGTGCTGGGACTACAGGCATGAGCCACCACGCCTGGCCTTTAATACAAAATTTTAATGTTCTTCTGGTTCACCTGCAGTGGAATTTTCCTTTGGCTTTTAGAATGCATTCTTTCAAGCTCTAGTGCCAGAATCACATCAACAATTTGATGACTGCCCAATGACTAATGATGAGAAATACGACATCCACATGTTAGCACTGGGTGTTGAGATTACTGCTGATTTAATTTTCTTGATTGTAATTCTCTTTTCCAAATTTTCTGCTATAAGTGTGTATTAATTTGAAAAGCAAGGCCGGGTGCCATGGCTCATGCCTGTAATCCCAGCACTTTGGGAGGCCAAGGTGGGTGGATCACCTGAGGTCAGAAGTTCGAGACCAGCCTGGCCAACACGGTGAAACCCCGTCTCTACTAAAAATACAAAAAATTAGCCAGGCATGGTGGCGGGGGGCCTGTAATCCCAGCTACTTGGGAGGCTGAAGCAGGAGAATCCCTTGAACCTGGGGGGCAGAGATTGCAGTCAGCTGAGATTGCACTGCTGTACTCCACCTAGGCAACAAAAGCAAAACTCTGTCTTAAAACAAAAACAAAACAAAACGAAAAAAGTAAATGCTAATTCTTTTAAAACACCACCACACATCAATCAATGAACAAAAATGTCTTTTTCTCTGTTGACATTCAGAACCTGGTTTCACTGAGTCCCCATCTCATGCTGTGGAAAGGTCTATGTGGTGAGGAACTGAAGCCGCCTGCCGACAGCCACAGGAGTGAGTTTGGAAGTTGAACCTTTAGTTCCAGTCAAATCCAGTTCACCACAAAGTACTTAATTTTAGCCAGTGTGGCTCCAGACATTTCTCAAAGGCAGCTGGGTAAGCCCTGTGATGGGCTTATGTCCTGTAAGGAAACAAGTAAAACGTTATTACCTGATGGAAAAGTTTTCTTGATTTTGAGATCTTTCTGGGGCTGGGGTCTTGTGTCTTGTTTCCAAGGCTCAGACCTAGAAACAGAAGGTGGGCAGGGTCGTGGATCCTCAAATCTCTGGGAGCCAACTTAGGGGCCCCTTTTTATTCTCAAAATTGTCCCCTTTTGGACAGTGAGTCAGGGGGTCAACTAACTGCCCTGAGAAGGAAACCCTTGGGAACCTTCTCAAGTCTCCATAGCTCACTCAAGGTTCTCTTCCAAGCCATACCATGCAGGGCCTGACACAGCCACTGACCCTTGGGACTGCAGGTAGTCAATAGGGAAAATCTTTCAGGAGGAAGATTCCACTCTCTCCTAGAAAATGACAACGTACACTTCCACTCCCAATGCTAATGATTTGGGTTTTGACGTTAATTCTCAAAAGCTGAGGTCACTGAAGATGGGGAAGCTGCTTCCCATGAAGTCATACCCTCAGCTCTGGGCTGAGTTAGATATTCCACAGTCAGAGCCAGTGAATGGTAGCAATGTGTTCTCCACTGGGCCTAAAGCTCTCCAAGCACCCTGCGTTTCTGTCCAGCGAGTTGAGTCCGCCAAGCTTTTGGAGATGTCTAAGAAGACCACGGCACGTTTACTGAAAACAAGTCACTCCCATCAGCTTCACACTCAGTAAAGGCAAGAAAAGGAGCAGACTTCACATCTGCTCTACCTGGAAGCATTTCCATCCTGCAGATAAGCCCTAGGCTGCCAGCACAGGCCCCCACTCTTTTAGGAGTGTTCTTCCTCATCGCAGATGCTGTGATGGGGAGAGTCCATGGAACTGGATTTCCTGGAGATGTTTGTAATAAGCAGGGGAAAGACAACACAGTAATTGCCATTCAGTTCAACACACGGGGGGATGAGAGAGAGAGGGTGAGAGGGAAGTTGCATTTACTTAGCCTCTTTCAAGTGCCAGATGCTTGGCTGGCATCTTTGAATCGTGCCTGCCCAATGTTCCATAGGACTGGCCTCAGGTAATTAATTCTCACGCTGAGTAGAGAAGGTCAGGGCAGTGTTACCACGCAGTTATAAATTTCTCCATTTACTCCAAGAGTGGAGGCTTGAGCTGAAATAACTCACCCAATTATCTCCCAGAGTACCCCCATCTCCACCTTGTCAGTGATACACAATGTGACCGGGCAGGTCATTTCTTTTTTTCTGAGCCACCTTTTCCCAAAGGGTTTGAACCAAATGATCTCTAGGAACCCTTCCTGTTTTGAGGGTCCCTGATATCTGAAACTACCACCCCGTTCTCCTAATAATGAAAAATGTCATTCAGTTGGCCTTGAAGAGCTGGCCTTCTGAGCTGTTCCTTGTCTTTGGACCTATAAAGGGTCCTGGAGGATGCAAGTGGTGGGTTTGGATGAGGAGCATGTCTCAGGAAAGGGAGCAATCCCAAGTGGTTAGGCCAGGAAGTAAGCCCTTGGATTTGAGTTATGGATGGATTTCCCATGAATGTCAGACATATATTTTTAAAACCCTTGAGATCTATTTTACAAGTCATAAGAGATAAATGTCTGAAGAATACACATAAAATGCTTAGTAGGTAGTAGGTCTCCAGAGACGTTTTACCAAGAATGGCAGAACAAACAGGAGTTAAAGAAGAAAAGGTCAGAAAGAAAGGAATACTTTTCATTTAAATCAGCATAAAACTATGGATTGGAGAAGAGCAAAGACCTTAGAAATCACCAACCGCTAGACTGCTAGAGCCTACTTGAAATCAAGGACCCTCAGATAGCGCTGGGACAAGATCCTTGTGGTCTCTGATGTCCAGACATTCGGGGTCTATTTCTGGTCTTATCCTCTGGCAGATGATCGCCTCATCTGTGTCACGTTCACAGCATCGGCAAAGCCATTCCCAAGTGAATTACTCCCTTCTCTGCTCACATCACTCTTCACGTATAACCAATGGATAAAATTCTATCTTGCATTATAGTTTGCTCATTCAAATAATGTATGTATTCAGCCAATATTTAATGACTCCCTAGAATATGTCAACTTGAGGCTGAGAATATAACAATAATCAGAATAGACACAGCTCCTCCCCTCCTAGAACTCACAGAGCTTAGAAACTGGCGAGTGAGCAAGACATTAAACTTAGCATCACAGAAGTCAATACAGAAGTACAAATTTTAAATGTGCAATGATAGGAAGATACAGGCTTCTGTAAGAGTGCCTAACAGGGTTACCTGATGGGGTCTTCAAAGGTAGGTTGCAAAAGTTGCATTTGTCCCCAACTATTTCACAACCAGCTTCCTGTGGGTATGATCCCGTCATATTTATCTTTGCCTCTCCTACAGCCCTAGTCAGTGGCTTATAGTAGCAGCTCAATAAATGTCTGCTGCAAGAAAGAAGTTACGAGACCAATTCAGTGCCAGGTCTTACTCCCACTAGAGTTAATAAAAAGCTCTAGTTACATGCTTCTAAAAGATATAACCTGTAATGTTTGCTTTTACTCCTTTTCAAGGAAGAAGTTCTAGAGTTCCAAACATTTTAAGAGAGGATTCAAGGGAGAAAGTTTGTGTAGCTAATGATCCAGTTTGGTATGGTTTATCTCAAAGCCAGGGGAGTTTTTGCTGCCTTCACCCTGTCAGCAGGGAAGGGGCTCTGAAGATATGGGAGATTACAGGAGCTTTCAAGACAAAGGCACATAAATCAAAAAGAATGAAAAGAAAACAAGATCCTTGATCCTCCTCCTGTTAACGTTCTTTTAAAAGTATTTTGTGAGAGGGTGGGGTGGGGGGGAAGGTAAACAAAGCTTTTAAAAGGGAGTTAAGTCAGATGTTAAACAGCTGAAGCCAGTGTTGAGCCTGGGTCTCTCTCTCTCTCTCTCTCTCTCTCTCTCTCTCTCTCCTTATTTCTGTCTTACTGTTAACAATCCAAAATGATTAATAATTGGAAAATGATGTCAGATGTCAAAGAGATAAGCCATTGCTTCCCTTTCATTTCAGTTCCTGTTTGGGTCAGAAACCCCAAGCTATACATAGATCTCCTTTCGTGCCGAAATGGTTTGGGCTCCACTGAATAAACAAAGACAAGAGTGCAAAATAGTGATGAGCAGGTGGGTCAGAGTATCCGGAGCAGAGTTGTTTTCTTCCAAAAGAAACAGAATAGATCTGATTTGGATTTTAATATTAACTCATCAACCAAGGTGTCTAAGAGCTATGGAGGTCTCACGCCCTCTATAATAAATGAAGGAGGGACCCAGGCCCCTTACCAGAAACCTAGGCAGAAGCCATTCCACTCCAGGCTACTCAGGCTTCTGGTCTTCTCTAAGATGCATGACCAGAACCTAAAGATACAGAAAAGTTCATTTCTGCCCCTGAAACTTCCACCGGTGGTCTACAGTCATACACAGCAGCAGATTACTTCCTCAGAAATTAGAGTTGCCATATAAAATTCATGATATACAGTTACATTTGAATTTCAGATATGCAATAAATTTTTTTTAGTATAAGTATGGTCAAAATGTTGCTAATTGGGGTGTCCTGTACTTTAATGTTACAGGACTTTGACACTAAATCTGGCAACCCTTCCAAGTATCAAACTCAATAGATCTTAAAAATGTATGTTTACAGCCAGGTGCGGTGGTTCATGCCTGTAATCCCAGCACTTTGGGAGGCTGAGACGGGTGGATCATGAGGTCAGGAGTTCAAGACGAGCCTGGCCAACATGGTGAAACCCTATCTCTACTAAAAATACAAATAATTAGCTGGGCCCCGTGGCAGGCGTCTGTAATCCCAACTACTTGGGAGGCTGAGGCAGGAGAATTGCTTGAACCTGGGGGGCAGAGGTTGCAGTGAGTTGAGATCATACCACTGCACTCCAGCCTGGGTGACAGACTAAGACTCCGTCTCAAAAAAAAGAGAAAACTTGATATGGTTACCAGATCAAGTACAGGACTGCCAGTTATATTTGAATTTCAGATAAACAACAAATAGTTTTTTACTATACCCATGTCCCATGCTGCAATATTTGGAACTCGTATATTATTTAAAAAGTACTCGCTTCCTATCTGAAATTCAAAGTTAACTGAGCATTCTGTATTTTTATTTACTGGGTTTGGCAACTCTACTCACATGTTCCCTCCAACAGTTTCATGGAAGCACAGCTAAGAAAAGAAAAAAATAAGGACATTCTGAGTTGAGATGAAAAGTCCAGAAAAAACAAGTCGTTGAAGGGGATGTGGAGGAGGCAAGAGTGGGTCAGTCATACCTCTTTCCTTTAATAACTAAGTTTCCAAAATTGTGAGCTTGGAGATAGCTCTACTATTCTTATAGTTTTGAAAACGTTATATCTGAATTATTTCCCCTTTCCTGTGTTGTTTATTTGTTTTCTCTAATGAACCTTATCAGAGATAGTTTTTTTAAAGGATCAAATTTCAATTCTAAGAAGTTTGCCTATTTCATTAATTTTTGCTTTTATCTTTATTATTTTCTTTGGATTTACTTTGGGGTATTTGTTGTTGTTGATGATTGTTCGTTGTTTTACTTTCTTGAGTTGAAACATTTTGCATACAGATTTTTTCATTATCATTAAGGTTTCTTTTTTTTTATCCAGGTGTTTAGAAGTGAGTATTCCATGTTATAAAAATAAGAGCCTTTTCTTTTCTTTTGGTTATTTGCTTTTTTTTTTTTTCTTTTAAATCCAATGATGCTCCTTTATGGCAGTGTTTTTACTTTCATGCTTCATAATTAGGGAATATGAGCTCATTTTCAACAAAAGGAGTTTTTCACATGTGTCTTCCATCCCCGGCTCATGGAGATCTCTGGGCGTGGTTTTGATTTTACTTTGCTGAGCCCCACTGTCCTCACTAGTCCAGGACACCAGTTTAGTTTCCACACTGTCACTGTGGTTTAAATCCACCTGCACGCTGCCCCCACTGTGGGCTTGAGGTTCTGATTTGTCAGGATCGCTCTGTGAACTAAGGTCACATTGAGAGTGTCAGGCCTGGGTTTAAATTTTGTGCACCATATAAGAGAAGAGAAACATAGTTCGAGTGTTTCGTTGGCTCAAGTCTCGTGGCTCCTTCCATTTACTCACTGGCTGATTTTGGGCAAGTTGTTTAACTTTTTTTTTTTTTTTTTTTTTTTTTTT